>NW_027497982.1:0-127177 GCF_021521415.1 Bidens hawaiensis | reverse complement strand
GTGTATAATGTATGAATGATGTGTATGATATGTATAGGTTAATATATAAAGGGTTGCATACCCTAATAATACATGCGAAGAATGAAAGGGTTGCATACCCTAATAATATATGCGAAGAATGAAAGGGTTGCATACCCTAATAATATATGCGAAGAATTAAAGGGTTGCAGACCCTAATAATATCTGCGAAGGTTATAGGGCGAAAGGCTCTTTAAAACGTAGAACGGTTGTGTATGTACAAAAGTTGTGAAGGTAAGTAATAGTATGAATGAACGGAAGTATGAAAGTAAGTACGAACGTAATATATATATATATATATATATATATATATATATATATATATATATATATATATATATATATAAATGTGTAAGAATGAGAATGAAATGTATGTTACCTGCTTAACTAGAACTCACTCAGCGTAGCTGACTATTAGTATGCACGCAGGTAAATAGATTGAAGGAGCTGGCTTCAGGATGGCACGTGGCAGGGACTGGAAGACTGGCATCTTGGAAAAGAATGTTATAAATTAATAGGATATGTTTTAAGACAAGTTTACTTTTGTTAAGATAATATTCGATGAGGTGTAATGTAATGCTTGAAGTTTTAATGATTCCGCGAAAAGTTTTAATTAACTCTGATTTTAGAACTGTGTTTATGAGTAAATCCAACGCCAAAGTAGGGTTCCGGGAACGGGGCCTTACATTTGCCGTCGGATATCTTGAATCGGCTCAAGACATCGTTCACGTATTTGGTCTGATGGATAAAGATCCCGGAATCAGACTGGTGAACTTGCAATCCTAAGAAAAATTTCATCTCTCCCATCGAACTTATCTCGAATTTGGTTTGCATCGTCTTCTCGAAATCTTTGCACAAGCTGTCGTTCGTCGAACCAAAAATGATGTCGTCCACATAGATTTGGACGAGGAGCAGATCATCACCCACATTCTTATAAAACAAAGTACAATCCACAGTTCCCCTCTTGAATCCACTTTCCATCAAATGGTCAACCAACGTGCTGTACCAGGCTCTCGAGGCCTGATGTAAACCATAAAGAGCCTTGTTTAATCGATAAACACGCTCTGGAAAGTCTAGATCCTCGAAACCGGGAGGCTGCTTCACGTATACTTCCTCATGAATAGCTCTGTTTAAGAATGTCGATTTCACATCCATTTGATAAACCTTAAAATTTTTGTAGCCTGCATAGGCAAGAAAAATACGTATAGCCTCCAGTCGTGCCACAGGAGCATATACTTCGGTGTAATCAATGCCTTCTTGTTGATTATAACCAAGAACAACCAATCGTGCCTTGTTTCACACGATTACCCCGCGGTCGTCCTTTTTGCACTTACAAACCCATTTTGTCGGAATAGCCTTTTTCACACGGTCAGGTTTATCAATTAAGTCACATACACCCAGTCTAATAAACTGTTGCAGCTCCTCCTGCATCGCTTCAACCCAAGACGGTTCTTTAAGTGCCATCGTGACATTTGTCGGTTCAATCTGTGATAGGAAGCAGGTGTATCTTGCAATACTAAGGATACCCGAAGAGTGCAAATCCTCATAAGCACATACTATCAAATCCTCAGTAGGAGATAAATTACAATTAACCATATTATTATATACATTAGCTAACTGGTGTCTTGTACGAACCCCATTGTTCACATCACCAATTATTTGTTCCTGCGGATGATTAGAATGAATCCTTAAGGAAGGATTAGAGGTACAGATACGTTGTCACCCAGATTGGTGATATTTTCCTCTACTGTGTCTTAAGAGACAGTTGGTGAGTCGTCATCAATTAGAATAGGCTCGCTTGTGTCTATAGCTTCATCTAATGGAACTGACGATGAAACAAGAAAATCAGCTTCATCGGAAGAATCAGAAACCTCATTTGACGTTTCTGATACATTAGGAGAGTCCTCTACATCAATCGAAGAAGACCTTGGAATAGGAAGACATTGTTCTTCCAGATATGATCTAATAAAATCTTCAGGAACTTCTTCAATCACAGACGTAAATGAATTAAATAACCCGTCGTAGTCGAACATCCAATCGGGACCTGTACCAGATTGAGGAGTAGTACAACTTTGGCAATCGACATGATACCATTCTTCCACACAACCAGAAGAGATATTAAAGATCCGTTTCTTAGGAGAATTGTAACCCAAACAATAACCCTCAATAGCATTTTCATCAAACTTTCTAGCTTTCCAGCATCTCTCTTCAATACAGTACATGGACACCCGAACGGTTCCAAATACTTTAAGTTCGGCTTACGATTGTTCAGAAGCTCATAACTTGTCTTCTTGAACCTTTTTACAGTTAGTACACGATTTAGGGTGTAACACGTTGTATTCACAGCTTCATTCCAGAATTCAAAGAGTAGCTTAGAATCAGCAAGCATCGTTCTCGCAGCTTCAATCAACGTACGATTCTTTCTTTCAGACACGCCATTTTGTTGAGGAACATAAGGCGCACTGAATTCCTGATGAATTCCTTTCTGAATGCAGAAGAAATCCAATACATTATTCTTAAATTCAGTTCCAATATCACTCCGTATTCGTCTCACTTTCAGTTTGTAAAGTGATTCAATATTCGTGATAAGGTTCTGAATTAAGATAGGCGTCTGATCTTTCGACCCCATAAACAGAACCCATGAGTATCGTGAGAAATCATCAGTAACCACCAAGCAGTACAGATCACCAGCTATACTAGCACGATTCACTGGACCAAAGAGATCTATATGAAGTCGTTCTAGTGGTGTATCAATCGAGTTAATTGACTTGCTCGGATGTGATTTCTTCTATTGTTTCCCCTTCTTGCATGCAACGCAATGATCATTAATCTTGAAATTCTTAAGTGAAACACCATCCACCAGTTCATTTGAAATGAGAAAATTCATCTTTCGTATGTGAATGTGCCCCATGCGTCGATACCAAAGAATAGAGTCCTTTTCTGTAGCTTTCGAAATGAAACACGTAGCCAAGGGCGAAAAACTTACATTACAAGTCATATCAAGTACATAAATATCATTTGATCGAGGTGATCTCATGACAATCATATCTTCAAGAATTGTGTATCCCGATTGAAGGATAACACATTCCGTATCAGTGGAAATGGTGGTAAACTACTTATCACATATCTGCGGAACACTCAGCAGATTATGATCCACCTTTTCACAATAATTAACTTTTTCAAACGTCACTTTCCCGTTTGAAACTTCTCCTTCCTTAGTTATCATCCCACCGTTGTTACCAGCAAACGCCACGTAACCCCCTTGAAGATCTTTGACGTTATTCAGAAGATCCAAGTTGCCAGTGATATGCCGAGAACATCCAATATCCAATATCCACTTGTGATTTGACACGGATCTAGATGAACTCTGCACAACAAGGTAAAGATATTAATTCAAAAAGGCAGCCGAATCCTCAGTCTTGGGCTCTCCCTTTTATACTTTCGGAGATAAAGATAAATTAACACTAGCATTCGGTACTTTAGAATAGGTGACCGGTTTCTTGATTTTCTTCTTTAAGTAACCGTCACGTATGATTCCCGAATCAGTGTTCTTACAAATTGGTTGAACACGGTCAACAAATTTGTTTGATTCGTTAAATGATTCAACCCGAACTACTTTCTTTGGACTAACATTTGAATACATTATCATACACTCACCAATGTGTTTTTCTTTCAGATTCTGATTCAATTCAGTCTTTTGTTTTGATGACAACTTGGATATCATCAACCTTTGCTTTACATTTCTTTGAAACATGACCCGGTTCACCACATTTAAAGCATAAACATGTGTCTAAGGTCTTAGACTTTTCAAAAGTTACTTTCATGCACAGGTTGAGATATCTTAGACTTTTCAAAAGTTACTTTCTTAGAAACATTGGAATTAAATCCCATTTTATTTTGATAAAACTCTAGATTGGTAGAATAGAAGAATTCTCCATCCCAGATGATTTTACAAATTTTATGGGTTTAAACTTGTTATCATTTGCCTTTTCTTGAACATTCTCAAGTTTTGATTTGATAAAACATTGTTCAAGCTCAGTAACTTTTGATGTGTCATCTCGGAAAACACTGTCAATCAATTTATGATTTAGAAGATTCAAAGAAACTTCTTTATCTAAAAACACTTTTGACAATCCTTTTAACTTAAATATCTTCCCACTTGAAGATGTAGGTTGAGTATTGATGTCACACCCCAACTAGCACAATGCGGAAGCGTAAAACGGGAATGTAACAGACACCTCTGGTATCAACACATTGTTTATAAAGAAACATTACAAACTAATTTATAATATATTACATTTCTTTGTTCTATCATTGTTTTACCGTCTAGGTGATACAAACAAAACTAGTTTGTTAACTATACATTCTTACTACTATCGCCCTTGCTTCTATTCACATAGCATCAACCACACACCTCAGGCAAGTAACAGATCATCAAATCATTCCGATTTAGGTACACCTGAAAAGCAGTTTAAAACGGGTCAACTACTAGAGTTGGTGAGTTTCACGAGTTCCAAGAAAACAGTAATGAGTATTCACAAGTCAACACTTTTAATCATGAAATATATGTATGTATGTAAATGATGTATATGATGTAATTATGCTAAGCTACAGTGAAGCCTGGACTGTTCGTGCTGAGTGCCTCCATTTCCCACGCTCAATTAACCACTGTGGCCCCTTTCCGCCCACAACATGCCCCGGTAGCTATGTCTAACACTACATAGCTGGTTCGTAAAAATATGGACATGTGCAAACGGGATAATGTCTCAGCAACCGTGCTGGCCCCGCCTGGGTTTGTCAAACCAATAGTACTATTCACAAGCCACCGGCTCGAAGTTAATCACTGTGATCGTGGGGACTTTCGTGTGTTAGCACTTAGATAATTCACATCATCACATGTTTCAGATAAGTATATAGATATAAGCAAACATGCTTTTCACCCCAAAAGTTCGTAAAACAGTTTAAAAGTGGGGTCATGAAACTCACGGTTTAGTAGATATTCAGTACTGTATCAACTCGTGGTTTGTTCAGTCCGCTATCAGTAGTTCCTATAATCAATATTATAATAATATTAATATTTTAATATTATTATAATCTCAATACTAAACTGGGCTGTATAACTAATCTGAGTGTAGCTGGAACGCCCAGAAAGTGGCATTCGGCTTAGGTTGTGATGTTGTTCAATGTCTAATACTTAAAACCGAACTTGGCTCAGACTCCCGTTTTCCCAGCTGGGCCAAGTTGCTCGTTTACACGTTCAGAAAGCAGTTATGGGAAATAAGCTTGGGTAAATGTATAGGTTAATAACATGATTAAGTTATAAAGAAAGATCACATACTGGGGTCCCGGATTAGCCACGGGGCCCGTTTCCGTTTATTCAGTTTGATTTGAGAAGAAACGCGCACAATCCATCCGGATTGTCCAGGTTTCTCATGGAAAAGTTCATTTTCACTTAATTAGTCCAAACATATGATTTTTTATCACTCTTGGTGTTTTGATTTTCCCGCAGGTTCACTAGTCGCGAACTTGCCGGTTGTTATAAAAACTGAATTTGTTTAATATT
The DNA here is from genome assembly GCF_021521415.1 of Bidens hawaiensis. Taxonomy (NCBI): domain Eukaryota; kingdom Viridiplantae; phylum Streptophyta; class Magnoliopsida; order Asterales; family Asteraceae; genus Bidens; species Bidens hawaiensis. Next base: position 121,596 of record NW_027497982.1, on the reverse strand, counting down.
CAAATTAGCATAATTAATTAACCGTTAATCATTAAATTATGAAAATTTAACCACTTATCAATTAAAGTATATAGATTTTAATAAAAATATTTCTGGAATTTATTTACTGATTTATTAATTTTTAAAAATTCATTTTATCAGCTATATTTCGCTTGAAAATCGTCCGTTTACCCCAAACAATTTCCAAAAATTCCACAAAAATTCCTGAATACTCAAATCATGTCCCAAAACAACCTGTATCAATTCCAGAATGTAAAAAGCTCATGCAATATTCCTTTCGGCCCAAATTCGGCTGTAAAAATTCACACGAACGCAAATAAACAAAATACCTTTAAACTTCTCCAAATGAACCCAAAATTAATATGTGATCAAAATACATCAAATCTAAGTTCCCAGAAAAATTTCATAATTTTTGAAGTATTTTAGCTATTTTTTCCAAATAAACGTCCCAATTCGGTAATAAATTCGCTAAATATTCTCGGATGGTCGAAAAATTACCAAATTTGAACAGGGGCTCATTGACATGGTCCCTGATGTCCCTGTAAAATTTTAAGTGCTAAAAATATGTACATCACAACCTTAACCTAAATAGCCCGTAAGCGAGTGTTTCGGCATTACCTTAGCGGGTTTGGCTCGTTTCCGACCTTTTAATCAAGTTTTCAGGTTCTTGTGCTTCTAATCAAGCTTGGTACAAGTCCTATATCATAAACCAAGCAATATTTCATCAACATAACAGCCCTTAACTTAGGGTTTTGGCTAGTGCACAAAAACGAACTTTTGAACCGTAAAAACGTCGTTTCAACCCTTTAATCCGTGTTTATGGCCAAAAAAAACTATCAAAACAGGTTCCTTACCATGTGTATGATCAAAAAATGTTTATGGACCATTTTTAGGATTTTTACACGGTTAGGAATGATTTTTAGTAACCAAACTAAGGCCATATTTCTAATGTTTTAGCTTGTATAGATCGTATATCACTTATAGATGGCCCCCCGAGATATCTGGGTCATAACCCGACCCGTTCGGTTAATCGTTCGTTTGTTACGCAAAAGGCGTTTATTTGCTTAATCGGTAAATACGTACTGAGGTGTACCTTGTTTTGGCTCAAATGTCACATTCTCCCCCCGTTAGAAAATTTCGTCCCCGAAATTCGGTTATTCAACTTTGTCTTTGTTTGGAAACAGGTGCGAGTATTTCTTTTTGAATTCGGATTTCCGCTCCCACGTGAATTCGGGTCTCCTTTGTGAATTTCACCGAACTTTTACTAGAGAGATTTTGTTGTGTCTTAATTGTTTTATTTTTCCCTCTAATATTTCCACCGGTTCTTCAACGAAATTCAGTTTTTTGTTTATGTTTAAGTCTTTTAATGGCACGATTTCGGTTTCGTCAGTAAGACACTTTTTCAGGTTCGAAACATGAAAGACATCGTGAATAGAACTCAATTCCACAGGAAGTTTCAGTCGGTAAGCTACCGAACCTATCTTAGAAATGACTTCATATGGCCCAATGTATCGCGGGGCTAGTTTACCGGTTTTTCCGAATCGAATGACGCCTTTCCACGGGGATACTTTCAGAAAAACTCTGTCGCCTATTTCAAAGGATAACGGCTTTCTACGAACATCAGCATAGCTTTTCTGTCGATCTCGGGCAATTTAACGGATTTTGGAGATACTAAGGTATCTCCAACCTTAGTCCAACACAAGGGTGATCTACATTTCCGTCCGTACAGCGCTTCATACGGTGCCGCTTGAATGCTACTGTGATAGCTATTGTTGTACGAAAATTCGACCAGTGGAAGATGTTGATCCCAGTTTCCACCAAAGTCTAGTACACAAGCGCGAAGAAAATCTTCTAAGGTTTGAATGGTTCGCTCAGATTGACCGTCGGTTTGGGGATGGTAGGTGGTACTTAGGTCAATTCGGGTTCCCAAAGCTTCTTATACGGCTTGCCAGAAACGAGAGGTGAAATGGCTATCGCGATCAGAAATAATTGAAACGGGTACGCCGTGTCGGGATACGATTTCATTGATGTAGATGTGAGCAAGTTTTTCGGTTGTGTAAGTGGTTCGGATTGGAAGGAAGTGTGCGGACTTGGTTAATCGGTCAACTATCACCCATATTGCATCGTTTCCTCGGGAAGTTTTAGGGAGGTGTGTTACAAAATCCATGGTAATTTGTTCCCATTTCCATTGTGGTATTTCCGGTTGGTGCAACATTCCCGAAGGTTTTTGATATTCAGCCTTAACTCTCGCACACGTTAAACATTAACTGACGTACGTGGCTATATCCTTCTTCATACCGGGCCACCAATAATACTCCTTCAAGTCCTTGTACATCTTATCCGTTCCAGGATGAATAGAGTATTTGGACTTATGGGCTTCGTCCATGATCAAGTCACGCAGATTGCTGAAAGTGGGAATCCAAACTCGATTTTTGTTGTATAGAATTTCGTCAGTTCTTTCTTCAAAGTTTTGTTCGGTTCCACGTAAGTTTTCATTTTCCAAGTGATCTCCTTTCAGAGCTTCGTTTTGAGCAATACGAATTTGCTCGGTGAGGCTGGTTTGGACGATCATTCCAAGTGCTCGGACCCATAGTGGTTTGATCCTGTCTTTTCTACTCAAAGCATCTGCCACTATATTGGCCTTGCCCGGGTGGTATCGACTCTCACAGTCGTAATCATTCAACAATTCTACCCATCTCCTCTGCCTCATATTTAGTTCTTTCTGGTCGAAAATATGCTGTAGGCTTTTGTGGTCGGTGTATACTGTACACTTGGTGCCATACAAATAGTGCCTCCAGATCTTGAGTGCGAAAATAACCGCGCCTAGTTCCAAATCATGGGTGGTATAATTCTTCTCATGCACCTTTAATTGTCGAGAAGCGTATGCTATGACTTTGTTTCTTTGCATAAGTACGCACCCTTTACCTTTCCGGGACGCATCACAATAAACTACCAGATCATCAGTTCCCTCTGGAAGACTCAGTATCGGGGCTTGGCATAGTTTCTGTTTCAGCAATTGAAAAGCCGCTTCTTGATCTTCTCCCCACACATAAGCGCGATCTTTTTGAGTCAAAAGAGTTAGAGGTTGGGCTATGCTGGAAAAATTAGCAATAAAGCGTCGGTAATACCCAGCTAAACCCAAAAATTGGCGGATCTCTTTCGGTGACTTTGGGGCTTGCCAGTTTTTGATGGCTTCAATCTTGCTCGGGTCTACATGGATACCATGTCGGTTAACCACGTGTCCTAGAAATTGTACTTCTTGTAGCCAAAATTCACATTTTGACAGCTTGGCATACAACCTTTCCTGCTTCAACAGCTCCAAGATAGTTCGTAAATGCTGCTCGTGTTCCTCCTTGGTTTTCGAATATATCAAAATGTCATCAATAAACACGATAACGAATTTGTCGAGGTACGGTTTACAAACTCGATTCATAAGGTCCATGAAAACTGCGGGAGCATTAGTCAGTCCGAACGGCATAACTAAGAATTCGTAGTGGCCATAACGAGTTCGGAACGCCGTTTTAGACACGTCTTCCTCTTGGATCTTAACTTGATGGTAACCAGATCGAAGGTCAATTTTCGAGAAATAGTTTGCCCCTTGGAGTTGGTCAAACAAGTCATCTATTCATGGAAGAGGGTATCGGTTCTTGATGGTAACTTTGTTTAATTCCCGGTAATCGATGCACATTCTAAAACTTCCATCCTTCTTCTTTACGAACAATACTGGTGCTCCCCAAGGAGAATAACTAGGACGAATGAAACCCTTATCTAACAATTCCTGTAACTGGTTGGATAGTTCTTGCATTTCAGAGGGTGCCAATCGATAAGGTGCCTTAGCAATAGGGGCTGATCCTGGAATTAAGTCTATGCGGAATTCAACCTGTCGGTTCGGTGGTAATCCGGGTAAATCGTCAGGAAAGACATCTGGGTATTCACGTACAACGGGAATCTCTTCTATGCATTTCTCATCAGGGTTCTTTATAGTCACGTTTGCCAAAAATGCCATACAACCTTGGCGTAAACATTTCAACACTTTGAGATGAGACACGAGAGGTAATATCGAACCAGACTTCTCTCCTTGTACTACAATCACCTCACCATTCGAAAAGGGAATTTTAACTGTCTTGTCGTTACACACAATCTCTGCCTTATTCTTGGTTAACCAGTCCATGCCGACAATAACATCAAAACTTCCTAACTCTACCGGGAGTAGGTCAATAAGGAATGGGTGTTCATTAAGAATGATGGAACAGTTTTGGACTATTTAGCTGACAGTTATAGAGTTACCGTTAGCGAGTTCTATAGTATAGGGATTTGTTAGTTCACTAACTAGCATGTTACCCAGGGATACAAAACTAGTGGAAACAAAGCTTCTATCGGCACCAGTATCAAATAATACAGAAGCATATTGATTAGAAACAACAAATGTACCTGTTACTACGTTCTGGTCTTGTCGTGCTTCTCCAGACCCGATAACAAAAGCGCGTCCCCGAGACGCACTTGAAGTCGATGCTTGGTTTCGGCCGATGACTGCTCCTCGATTCAGTTTGGGGCAGTCCCTTCTAAAGTGTTCCGTGCTCCCACATTCAAAACAAGCACGACGATTCACTACAGTTGAGTTTTGCTGAGCTGGTTGCTGACGAATTGGTTGTGGTCTCGGTAGTTGAGGATGACGGGGTTGGGTTGTCTGGGCTGGTCGTTTTACAATCTCCATACCGATTCGGCAATTGGGACCACCATTGTGTCTAGTCCTTCCACACCTTTGACATATTATCGGTCTACACTCACCTACATGATGAAAATTACATTTATCACATTTTGGCCACGGTCCCTTGTACCTATCTCGTTTCACTTCAGAACTGCTCAAGACATAATTTTGTATTGTTGGGCGTGCACGTTTATTTGCTGGCCTTCCTTGTGATCCTGATCCATAATTGTTTTGCTTCATACCTGATGATTCCCCAGTCATTCTCAACACTCCGCTTCTTACCAAGTCGAAAGTTACGATGCCGGCCTGAGTCACGGCATTCTCGAACGAAGTGTGACCCACAGAGTTCACCAAACTCCTCACTTCCGGGGCTAAACCCCAAATATAACGTTCAACTCATTTATTTTCAGGAGTTACTAACCATGGTACTAAGCGGGCCAATTCATTGAAGCGGTTCGTGTATCCCAAATGATCCGCTCCTTTCATTTCCAAACTCCAAAGTTCATGTTCTAAGCTTTGAATTTCGTTCCTTGGGCAGAAATGTTTCAGCATCAGTGTTTTGAGTTCAGCCCATGTCATGCGATTCACCGTATCTTGACCTTTTATCTGCACCGTAGTGTTCCACCACATCAAAGCATGATCCGTAAAAGTAGAAGCAACATACTTGACAATGTTTTCGGGTGGACAATTGCTGATATTGAGGACAGATTCAGTCTTTTCGATCCATTTAATCAGCCCGTTTGGCCCTTCAGTGCCCTTGAAATCAATCGGTTTACAGGCCATAAAGTTTTTGATCGAATATTCCCTTCGAGGGGGATTAGGGTTGTTATTGTCATTGCTTGGGTTCGGAGGGGGATTATTTGCATTGGTAGGGGTATTTGTATTAGGTGGGGGATTGTTATTTGTAATTCTTTCATTGTTGGTTGGGGGAGCATTATTGTTTTGTTGTTGGTTTGTTTGCATATTTGCGTTTACACCGGCAGTTACTTGTGTTACAATAAGCGGAATTACTGTCTGCATTTGCCGAGCAATCATCTCGGTTATTTCTGCCTCAGTCATAGGGTTTGCTTTCTTTGGGGCCATTCTATAATGATAAACAAATATAAGCCAATTACTACTAATTCCAGTCTACGGCACTGTGTAATAATAATCACAATAAATGTTGTACAGGTAAACCAAATAACATACTGACATTTCACAAATTGTTCTGTGCATTGATAATAAAAGGTACATAGACTTAGCCTGATAAAGGCCAGTGCTTGCATGTATATATCAAAATCTGTCACTAAGTGACTGTTAGACTTAACCCTATAAGGGTCAGTGCTTGTAATAATGTACAAAGTTGTGCCCCATATTAACATAACATACTACTATATATACATGGGGTATCAAAAGATCATGACACATAATTGTAATATTCCGCATTTATCCATACAGACGATTGGGTAACCATAAACATAAAAATAACAGCATCGTAATCACCCAGTAACAGTTCCACAGCCGAACTGTCACCCTATCCAAACAACAGTGGTGGTAGGCATCTGACGGCTGCAAGTTCAGTACTATCTGATGTAACTTCGATAAGCACTGGGTCATGTCCCTCCTCTCCTGGTTAATGTTAGCTATGGCTATCGAGTGGTCTATCACACGGTCAGTCAGGACAGCCATCCAAGAGTTGTTTCCTGCGTTTGGGAGGTCAGGGCGAGGGGTAGGTATACTCAATGAACGGGAAGATGAAGTATCTACCCTAGGGCGTGAAGGTCCTCCCCGGTCGTGGGTAGATCTAAATGGAATCGAGGTAGGGTCAATCGGGGTTACCCGAATACGAGCAGTATGCCGGACTCGTGCAGTAGCTGAAGTCGTCGGCGACAGGTGTATGGGTGGAGTGGGTGATCTGGCTACTCTAGCAGGTGAGCGATACTGACTGTTAACTTCGTCTTGATCCCTGCGTGGTGACCTGGGTGGATAACTATCGCATCTGTATCCAGATAAATCAGGCACATTCCTGGGTAGCTCTCTACAGATTACTTCTTCTTCCACCTCTTCCTCTTCTTCCTCCGGTTCCTCTTCTGGGTCCTCCTCTTCTGGATCCTCCTCTGATTCTTCCTCGGGATCCTCCTCTACAGATATTACCAGTTCTTCTTCTGGTACGGAGTCGTTATTCCTTGACATGACTCTGCACAAAGGTTAGTTATAAGAATAATAACTGTTGCTATCGCTAACTATTGTCGAGGAGATTAATTAATTAAACCAAATTTAATATTAATTATATTAGAATATAATATTAGTTTTATTAAAATTTTAATTATTATTATTTAAATCAATATTGAATTTAAATGAATATAATATTCATTGTAAAATTTACCGTTATCAACAGTATCATACGTACACGTATTCATACACCTTGTTTCAGATAAGCACGTATGAGTGTTACATATATATATACTTTCACATTACCTTTTATACACATATGTTGCCACTTTTACCTAAACACACGTTCCGCGACTTCTATCCGAATTCCCTCATACAAGCAAGTCTGTTATTATGTTCAAGACCACAATAACTCACTTGCCCTACAAGTTCATCCCGACATCCATCAGTATATAATATTAATTTATTGTTTAACTATTTTCCCAGAGTTAATCGAGCCAACGGTTATATTTTAGGTATCCTAAGGGATAACCTAATCCTTTATAACCAATGGCTCTGATACCAACTTCTGTCACACCCCGACTAGCACAATGCGGAAGCGTAAAACGGGAATGTAACAGACACCTCTGGTATCAACACATTGTTTATAAAGAAACATTACAAGCTAATTTATAATATATTACATTTCTTTGTTCTATCATTGTTTTACCGTCTAAGTGATACAAACAAAACTAGTTTGTATCACTATACATTCTTACTACTATCGCCCTTGCTTCTATTCACATAGCATCAACCACACACCTCAGGCAAGTAACAGATCACCAAATCATTCCGATTTAGGTACACCTGAAAAGCAGTTTAAAACGGGTCAACTACTAGAGTTGGTGAGTTTCGCGAGTTCCAAGAAAACAGTAATGAGTATTCACAAGTCAACACTTGTAATCATGAAATAAGTATGTATGTATGTAAATGATGTATGTGATGTAATTATGCTAAGCTACAGTGAAGCCTGGACTGTTCGTGTTGCGTGCCTCCATTTCCCACGCTCAATTAACCACTGTGGCCCCTTTCCGCCCACAACATGCCCCGGTAGCTATGTCTAACACTACATAGCTGGTTCGTAAAAATATGGACATGTGCAAACGGGATAATGTCTCAGCAACCGTGCTGGCCCCGCCTGGGTTTGTCAAACCAATAGTACTATTCACAAGCCACCGGCTCGAAGTTAATCACTGTGATCGTGGGGACTTTCGTGTGTTAGCACTTAGATAATTCACATCATCACATGTTTCAGATAAGTATATAGATATAAGCAAACATGCTTTTCACCCCAAAAGTTCGTAAAACAGTTTAAAAGTGGAGTCATGAAACTCACGGTTTAGTAGATATTCAGTACTGTATCAACTCGTGGTTTGTTCAGTCTGCTATCAGTAGTTCCTATAATCAATATTATAATAATATTAATATTTTAATATTATTATAATCTCAATACTAAACTGTGCTGTATAACTAATCTGGGTGTAGCTGAAACGCCCAGAAAGTGCAATAGGCTTAGGTTGTGATGTTGTTCAATGTCTAATACTTAAAACCGAACTTGGCTCAGACTCCCGTTTTCCCAGCTGGGCCAAGTTGCTCGTTTACACGTTCAGAAAGCAGTTATGGGAAAATAAGCTTGGGTAACTGTATAGGTTAATAACATGATTAAGTTATAAAGAAAGATCACATACTGGGGTCCCGGATTAGCCACGGGGCCCGTTTCCGTTTATTCAGTTTGATTTGAGAAGAAACGCGCACAATCCACCCGGATTGTCCAGGTTTCTCATAGAAAAGTTCATTTTCACTTAATTAGTCCAAACATATGATTTTTGATCACTCTTGGTGTTTTGATTTTCCCGCAGGTTCACTACTCGCGAACTTGCCGGTTGTTATAGAAACTGAATTTGTTTAATATTCAGATTAGCATAATTAATTAACCGTTAATCATTAAATTATGAAAATTTAACCACTTATCAATTAAAATATATAGATTTTTATAAAAATATTTCTGGAATTTATTTACTGATTTATTAATTTATAAAAATTCATTTTATCAGCTATATTTCGCCTGAAAATCGTCCGTTTACCCAAAACAATTTCCAAAAATTCCACAAAAATTCCTGAATACTCAAATCATGTCCCAAAACAACCTGTATCATTTCCAGAATGTAAAAAGCTCGTGCAATATTCCTTTCGGCCCAAATTCGGCTGTAAAAAATCACATGAACGCAAATAAACAAAACACCTTAAAACTTCTCCAAATGAACCCAAAATTAATATGTAATCAAAATACATCAAATCTGAGTTCCCAGAAAAATTAAATAATTTTTGAAGTATTTTAGCTATTTTTCCCAAATAAACGTCCCAATTCGGTAATAAATTCGCTAAATATTCTCGGATGGTCGAAAAATTACCAAATTTGAACAGGGACTCATTGACATGGTCTCTGATGTCCCTGTAAAATTTTAAGTCCTAAAAATATGCACATCACAACCTTAACCTAAATAGCCCGTAAGCGAGTGTTTCGGCATTACCTTAGCGGGTTTGGCTCGTTTCCGACCTTTTAATCAAGTTTTCAGGTTCTTGTGCTTCTAAGAAAGCTAGGTACAAGTCCTATATCACAAACCAAGAAATATTTCATCAACATAACAGCCCTTAACTTAGGGTTTTGGCTAGTGCACAAAAACGAACTTTTGAACCGTAAAAACGTCGTTTCAACCCTTTAATCCGTGTTTATGGCCAAAAAAACTATCAAAACAGGTTCCTTACCATGTGTATGATCAAAAAATGTTTATGGACCATTTTTAGGATTTTTACACGGTTAGGAATGATTTTTAGTAACCAAGACATGTTTTTATGGTATTAAACAAGCTTAAACAAGCATAAAAGCTACTTATTTAAGCTCTTTACCTTAGGGTTTGGAGGTTTTCTGGAATTTAAGGTTGCAGCTGCTTGGACCTCAGTTTTTATAAACCAAATTGGATAAACAAGCTTCCTAAACAAGTTTTATAAAAAAAAATGGGGGGTGGGGTGGGCTGGTCCGATCGGAAGTCTCTTTGGGCCCATGATGGGCTGTTTTGGCCCATTAATCTGGTTTCTCAAGCCCAAATACGAAAAGCCCGGTCCAAATTTAATTCGGGTTCGGTTTTTGGCGCGAAAAACTTATCGGGTGTGTTAAACAACGCGAAAACAAGTGTTTTTCGGCTAGTTTTGAGTAAAATTATAAAAACATACTATATGTTTGTAAAAATCAAAAATATTTTCACGGATCACTTAAAACATTTCAAGTAAGTGTTTGGTAAGTCTTTTTTTTGGCTTAACGGATGATACAATGCCTTGTTTGTAACTATCTTTCGCGTTTAAATCTATAGCGGGTAGTTAAACGAGCATATTTTCGTTTAACTTGTTTGCTATCAAACTAAGGCCATATTTCTAATGTTTTAGCTTGTATAGATCGTATATCACTTATAGATGGCCCCCAGAGATATCTGGATCATAACCCGACCCGTTCGGTTAATCGTTCATTTGTTACGCAAAAGGCGTTTATTTGCTTAATCGGTAAATACGTATTGAGGTGTACCTTGTTTTGGCTCAAATATCACAATTGATGACCCTCATCAACTCCTCATCAGACACAGAGGGTTTGTCTAATTTAGGTACATTAGGTGATACCTTAGGAGTTTTTGATGAATCGCCTGAAGGTTTTGAACCATACACTGCTTGTTCAAACTCTTCAGGTTCGCATAAGATGTGATTGTCAGCAGGGATGTTCTTGTTTTTGGCAATCTCATCTGGTTTAGACAACTCCTCAATAGAACCATCCAATTCACTTTTGGTAAACACTGATTTACTTGTAATGTGAAATGGTTCTTTAGTTGTTTTAATTTGTTCAACATTATCAGATTCAACTTTATGCGTTTCCGGACATTGTTTCACATCAGGAATGCTACAGTAATATCCTTTAAAAGGAGGAGGAATCTCGACATACCCTAAACCTGTTTTCCCATTTTTCTTGTGAGAATGATTTACCTTAATGATCTCATTTAAAAGAAACGAGGAATCTCGAAATCTTCCCAGTTTGTTTTTCAGTTCTAAAACTTCATTTTCCATATTAGAAATGCAGGTTCGGAGTCGGAGAATCTCCTTGAAATGTTGCTCAACTACAATTATCTTACATTGAACCTCAGCTTTGATATCATGATTGCTTTCAGACAGATTTTGAATTTTTAATGTAGATTGTTCCAGTAATTTGGATTTCTGTCGATAATATTCATTGATCAGTGATCTTTTGTGAGATTAGTGTTCTGAATTAAAGTTGATTCAAGTTTACTTTTGAGTTCAGCACATTCAGTACACTCAATCACGCCAGCTGAAGGTTCAGATACATTAACTTGAGGTGTAGGACATACCTCTTCGATCTTAGCCATGCAAGCATAAGATTCAACTTGATCAGGAATTGATTTATCAGATTTGATTTGCACAGACGAACTCTGATCAGAATCACTTTCAAAGTCAGAGGAGTAGCTTTCTTCAGATATATTATCATTGCTTCCATCTTCAAATTTCTCAATTCGTTCAAAAACAGCAAGGTTGGCCTGATTTCCCAACAACCTTTGAGACCAATCAACCCCTTCATTTGTGACAAAAGCTTGAGTGTTGGATACTTTAGATTTGTCACTTTCTAAAGAATTCTTCTTACTTTGATCACTTCCCGATGCATTCTTTCTCGGGTTTCTCTCAGCATTGTGTGGCCCTGAATACTCCTTTCTTGGTTTATCACATTCTTTGGCAAAATGGCCAAAGTCCCCGCAATTATAACACTTGACCTTCAGTTTATCAAAACCAACTCGCTTGTTAAGTGTGGAAGGTCTTTTCCCGTTCTTTGCATAAACCTCTTAACCTTTCTGACAATCATTGCCATATTCCATTTGAGATCCATTAGCTCAAGGTCATCGGGATCAATATGATCATAGTCTTCATCGGTCAACTCACTTGTTGCAATTTTGCTACCAACCAGTTGTTTATATGAAGTCATGAATGCACACACAAAAGCAAATTGTTGTTCAGCTTCTTGAAGATTTACTTTTGGCAACGAACTTGAAGCATTGACAGTTGACTCAGACTTTGCACCCATTGCCATAAAGCATACATTAGCTGAGCTATTTACATTAGATGTCTCAACTTGAGCTTGAGTGAAGAAAGCAGTGATTGGGTTAGAACTTGAACTTGAAGAATTGCTTGATGGCATTGCTCCACCATAAAGTGAAGGATTCTGGTTTTGATTGTCCTTCAAAGAATTTTGGCACTTCAACTCAAATTCTCTTTCTTCTATCTTGTTAATAAATTGCACTACAATGAGCTCTGTGTTATGAAAGAAACCATTCTCCTTCAACACAAAAAGGGAAAGTAGAATATGATAAGGGCAATGCGTTCTTCAGAGTATCAATTTTGTTAGTTTCGGTTGGCTCAAGATTCACACTTGCCATTTCCACAACCAGATGACTAAACCGATTAATCATCTCTTCCACAGTTTCATTCTTCATCAAGATGAAATTTTTGAACTGAAACTTTACAAGAGTCTTCTTACTCTCAAGCGTATTACCCAAGATTCTTTTTTTTAGAGTATCAAATAGAGATGCACAAATCTTTATAGTTCTATATTGGTGAAAGATTTGTTCGGGCAAAGCCATTGTAAGAGTCTATTAAGCCTTTGTCTCACTTTCAAAATCTTTCAGTTCTTGAGCTTCATAATGCTTAAATTCCTCCAACCAAGATTGTCACTACCAACAAGAGGTGCTGCATAAACAACATCGAGATACCGTACACTACTTGGATGAACCGACCCCAAGTGAGTACGAAACCTTGGTTCCCACCGAGCAAAATCTGAAAGTTTCAGAAGTTTAGGACACTTGTTGTGACTACCAATCTCGTTGTCCATCGTCAGCATTTATTGCATTAAAGCATTATGGGATGCTAATGCATATAACGAAGCATTCTGAGAAGCCATAAGATAACAAGTTTTGAAATTTTGGGACCAAACTTGTCAAGTTTTAACACTTATGGTCATACAACTCAGAATAATAACGAATGTGAAGTTTAGTGAGTAACGAATGGTGTGATATTCGCTACCAATACAAGCGAATTTGAGGGATAACGAATGAGTTTTGTAACTAATGTGAAATTTAAACGAATGTGACTTATGAATGAATAGCGAATGTTATTTTAACGAATGTTGATTGAATAACGAATGTGGTGTAAACGAATGTGGTTTAAGCGAATGTTGATTGAATAACGAATATGGTTTAAGCGAAGGTGAAGGATTAGAGAATGATCAGTTAAGGAATAACGAATCATTCTTCATCCATTAACGAATCAGAACTCATATCTTCATACATTCAAAAATACATATCTCAGTCCAAACTTGTCCAAAATCCCTATAAGCTATACCAATCTGCTCGTAAACTCAATTCCGAACCAGATTACACTAGTTCATAATCACAAACCACACCAGACCTTATCAATCATCCATTATGTCAAACACAAGTCCGTAACTAATAATTTTCTTCAATCAAACCTTAATTCAGACCTAATTCGAACTAAAACCACAATTATCTGGGTTCATTTACATTAATCCCAGTTCATTGCAACTAGAACAGTCCAATTTACAGAATACAGAAACCTCTGTTTTATCGGAATCAAATAAAACTCGATTAAGATCAATTCATCATGAAACGAAACCAATACTTGATGAATTATACACTTTAAACAACGAATTAGCTCGAAGATCAGATCAAATGTCTCTGATACCACTTGATTGAGCCTTATTGGATCTAGATCTTACAATGACATCGAGTTGTTTGTTGAATATGTATACGATTAAGAGTGATTACATTAACTGTGTGTACTGTGTGTGTTGAGAGTGTATCGGACAGAGTAATGAGGTGGAAGAAGGAATAATCAAAACTGTTACATTAATCATACCTTACAGGGGTTTATATAGTGATGACCACATTCGTTAAGATATAACTTAACGAATGTGTCATAGGTTACACAAAATTAACGAATGAACATACTCATTCGTTAATACATTAAACTAAACGAATAGCCCTCATTCGTTATCTCATTCGTTAAGCAAGGTTAACGAATGAGCTTACAATTAATACGAATATGTTACAATCGTTACGGGGTAACGATTGTAATTTATGATAGAGCGAATGGGCTATACATTTATCAAAATGCCCTTTACATTAAACTATAATATAATAATAAAAATACAAAGACCGAGACGTACAAAACAGTTATCAACAAAACTGAGGAACCAATCTGTGAAGAAACCCCAAAGGCAAAACGACAGAAGTTTATGGCTTCAAATACAGAGAAGGGGAGGGTTTTAATCAAAAGTATATCATAGAGAAGAGGTATGGAAAAGGAAGTTGATTTGAATGAACCTCAAATTGAAGCTCTTGATGACCTAGAGGATGACGATGAGATATTTGTTGCAAAATAGACAGAAGATGGTGATAGAGTGAGATCTCCCAAATTAATTTGAATGAAGAGCATAGAGAGATCATGCAAGCAAGTCTCGATGAAATGAAGAGGGCAGACCCAAGGATAGTGTTCTTAGTTGATTTCGGTTTGGATTTTGATGCTCTAAAGAACTTAAATGATGCAGATCTTGACTATCTGGCAGCAAAGTAAAGCAAACAGAGAAGGGAGGCAAGAGAACAAAAGAGAAAAGAGTTAGAAAAGAAGATTGAGTTTTTGAAAAGCTTGGAATATGATCCCCGACATATTCAGTTAATGACAGAAGAGGAAATTGTAAATCTGGAAGAGGGGTGGAGAAAGAGAATCTTCAAAAGAAAATATTTGATTGAAAACAGTTATGTGGTATCCTATCTTAACAAACAAGCATTCGAAAATATTGATAATCTGTACAAGATAGTGACTAAGAAAGAAAGGGGGAGACATGTAAAAGAAGCACAACAAAAGGAGCAAGAATTAAAGAAGTATACTGGAGATGTGAGATTTTGTGGAACATTAATACAATTTTGCACTTAAAAAGATCTTCAAAAAACAATACTTAAAGAGAAAGCCAGACTTGTGAAGAAAGCGTATGAAGAACAGAAGGAGAAAGAAAAATATGAAAGAGAGAAGAGAAAGAAAGCTGAAGAGGAGACGGCTAGACTAATTGAAGAACAAGAGGTTGAGGGAAGTAAGATGGGCAGAGTATTCATTTGTACAACCAAGGAAAAAGGAAAATTCAAGGAAACATGGACCATCAAGCTCAAGTGCACCTAGAGAGGCTCATGCTGCTAGTACCACAAGAAGAACTCTTAGAGAGAGCATAGCCATGATAAGAGAGATGATGGTGCCAAATTCAGAAGTTCAGCACAATGGAAGGATTTCTAGCTTAAGCTTTAACAAGAGGAGTGAGATGGTCACCTTAAGAAACTCATAAGGAGATGTCCTTGCAATAGTTGAAAATGACTCCGAATTGGAGTTCATAATATTCAGGACTTAACAGACATCATGAAGGTGGAGATACCGTTGGGTTCGGATGTATATGTGGAGCTAGACATGTTCAGACAAAGCGCTGCTGATGTTCGAAACAGAAAGATTAACAGAGCTAGGAGGCTGGAATGAGAGGTTAAAATTACAAGATATGTGCTAAAGGGAGTATTTTTATGATCCTTGTAATTTTATCATTTTGTGTATTTTATTTGTGTAATTTGATAATTATGTAATTTGATGTGTAATGCCTTGAAGACAGAATCTTATAATGTAATGTAATGTTCTTTGATTTTCATATATAATGTGATTTGTATTTTGAAAAAAATGTGAGTAATGCAAGTATGTTTTGGTGCATCTGAGCTTGTTCCAATCTAGGGGGAGATTGTTGGGTCAGAAAAGTTACAAGGAAGATTGGAATCTTCTCAACCACCTCAGAAAATCGCTAAGTATGGAACTCGAGCAAGCTTGGACCTTCGAGCATGAAGTTTACTATCTCGAGCATGATATCTTACGCTCGTAAGATTATCTTCTGGAATTCTTATAAGTGTTGAAATCTTCGAGCAAGCTACACTTCGTCAATCAAGAATGTTTTTCATCAAGCACAGTTTGCTATCCGAGCAAACACTTGATCTATCTAGCTTAAACTAATTTGACGAGCACTTTGGTGGGTCGAGCATGGATACAACAAAGGATGATCTCAATATGTTCTAATTAAAGCTTCGAGCATGGTTCAATCTCAAGTAAGTTTCAGTACCCGAGCATACTGGAGTTGTTCGCAATAAATCCTAAAGAAAGATTGAAGAGGTCTAAAAGAATATGTTTGCTCGTGGGACTTATTCGAGCAAAGTTGGAATACGTCATGAAGATTGAAGTCTGCTGGAGTTGAATATTTTCTAAAGGAAATATTCTAAGTAAAGTTTGCTCGAAGGCATGTTTCGAGCATACTCAGTATTACAAAGTTTGATCGACAAGGATTTATCATACTCGAAGACCTATTTTACACTTGTATTTATTTTCAATGTATTATGTAATCATTAGGGCTTCTGGAAGGAATGTCTATGGGCCTATATAAAGAATACTAGCTTTACATAATAGGGGTGTGCATGCATAAACGATTAATCAGAGACTAAGACCTCATTTTATGCTAACCTAGTACGGTCGTCATTGAAGCAAACCTTATAAACACTTTCATTGTTCTTGAACGACTGATATTAATATACTGGAATCTTTGAGTATATTGAGAGTGTTTTATACAATCATATATCTATTCCAACATTCTGATTATAAATGATTCCGCCGGTATAATCAGATGGTCTTTATATTTAGATTTCGTGTATGTGTTCTTGTCATATTGTTTTACGTGTGACACGAGATCCCGGTCCTGACATCAACCATGGATTCTCAAACTTTTTTTTTCGTTATTTCGTTCTTTTTTTTTACATCTCGAGCTTTTTAGAGTATCAACAATTATAAATAAGAAAAGTGACACTCATCTAAATGAAAACAAAAATGCTAAAGTTTTACTCCATTTATAGGGATGCAAACGAACCAAGTTGTTCCCGAAATACACGAGCTTGAATCGATAAAAGGCTCGAAACGAACGGAGCTTTTTTTAGCTCGATACGAACCCGAGCCCCAGATAAAGCCCGTTTAGTTATCGAGTCAATTTCGCTTAGGCTCCTCGAGCCTTAACGAACCTTGTGTATTTTTAACTTCAACCTCTGTTTGACTTCTATATATTAGGGGGCTGCAAGCAAGTTCAAGATGACCTTTGGCTTGTTTAAGTTACCAAACGAGCTTGAGCTGAGTTTAGGCTTGTTTAAGGGTTTTTTCGGAAAATTTGAAAAAAACAGCTTAAGAGCCGAACTCGAGTAATCGAGTATTAGAAAAATCGCTCGAAATGAGCCATATCCGAGCTCAAACCCTCATAAGTAAAAACAAGTTGCGCTCAAGTCTATTCGAACTCGCGCTTGACTCAATGCATTTATACCCCTATTTGTTATGGTACTATTTAATATTTAGGATTGTTGTGACTTCAAAAGCCCGTGATACAACAAAAAAAAGAATAACAAAAAATAAGAAAAAAATAAAGGTAACTAAGTAAAAATGCAAAACAAAAAAACGAATATAAAAAGTTAAGTGAAATGCAAAAAATAAATAAATAAAAATAGTTATAGCAAACATGAAAGACTCATGTAAAAACATGTTTAAAAAAAACAAAATTAGTTATAGACAAAGGTAAACTAATTATTATAAAACTATTTTAAAAAAATAAATTCAAATAGGTAAATTTGTTTTTTTTTTTTAAATTAATAAGGGTGAATATGCAATTGAATTTATGAATTGGTAAATCTACTTATACCATTAAAGAAATACATTTTCCGAACACGTCTACTATCTATTGGTCCATTTAAATAATTTCCATATATACCATACATTCTCACAATTTACTGGTAATAAAATAATTCAAAAATAAAATATATTCAACTTTGCTGATTACACGGACCCGTTACACTTTTCAAACCCTAATATGAAATTATTTCCTTGGAGAGCTACCATTAATCCTATAACTCATAAGTTTTTGGGTTCGACTCGATGAACCTTACTTCCAGCCGCTTAAATCATCAGGTATTAGATTCGATCTACTGTTCTTGTTTTATTTCTCAAGTTGTCGATTTTAATTCAAAGGAAACGATTTTGAGCACAACAACTTTGGTTTACGTGTGATAGTATCCGATTGTCTCTGCATAATCACTCTACTGACTTTCTCCGTTCCTCTTGAATTGCAAGTGTGCGTCAGAATCCTTTTACTTATTTAGTGCATGTGTTTAGTCTTATGAGATTACGGTTTTAGTGTTTGTGTGTGTGCACTGCTGATTTATTTTTCTCTCTTTTTTCGCTTAGTGGGTTTCTATATTGGTCTTTGAGGTTGTATTTTTGGGATTTCATACTCTTTTTTAGGCCGCACACTAAGTGTTCGACCAAATGTCAGTTGTTGAATTTTTTTTTTGAAATAGTGTTTATTAGGAAAAAAATTAGGTTAACGGAGAAGTCAAAAAAAAAATGGATTTTGGTGTATCCGCTATTAAGAATAGCGGATTAGGAGAAAAAGTTTGTAGGAGCCGTCACTACCAAAGACGGATTACGAAAAGATCCCGTTCACACTTAATCCGCTATTGACAATAGCGGATTACATTATACCCGTTCCTAACCCGGTTAACAAACTAACTAACCCCACTAACCTAAAACTATAAACATTTAAAAAACAAAAAAATAAGAATTATAAGAATAATAAAATTTAAGTATCATCTTCAACAGATATGATTCACTTCCTATTATTGTTTCTGAGCTGCTTCTAAACATAATACCTTTCTCCCTACTAGCCCATCATCACTTAAATCACATTAATATCCTACTTAAAGCATCATCTAGCCGTTCAGAAAAAGATTTTAAAATAAAAAATAACAAAAATGATAATAATAATAATAATAATAATAATAATAAAATAATTATCTTCTTCAGCCAGTATGATTCACTTCCTATTATTGTTTCCAAACTGCTTCTGAACATAATACTTTTCTCCCTGATAACTGATCATTAATTACATCAGAATTCAATTATTAGTAAATCATGAAGATTAACAGCTAATTATATTCAAACATCAGCTAAATCAGAATTCAATTATTATTAGTAAATCATGAACATTAACAACTAATTATTCACAAGCATCAGCAGCTCTATCACTACCACTACTGTAGCATCTAATCATATTTCATTACATCTCATACAGAAACATATATTATTATATATAATACTACAATATATTTATAGTTAGGTTAGTTTGGTTAGTGGGGTTAGTTAGTTTGTTAACCGGGTTAGGAATGGGTATAATGTAATCCGCTATTTTCAATAGCGGATTAAGTGTGAACGGGATCTTTTCGTAATCCGTCTTTGGTAGTGGCGGCTCCTACAAACTTTTTCTCCTAATCCGCTATTCTTAATAGCGGATACACCAAAATCCTTTTTTTTTTTTGACTTCTCCGTTAACCTAATTTTTTTCCTAATAAACACCATTTCAAAAAAAAATTCGCCAGTTGTTTTCTTTTGAAATGTTACATTTAATTTATATAATTCAAATATGGTAAGATGAAACGGTTACCACAGTATTAAGGTAAACTTTAATATAGCCAACTAAATAGGCTAGTTTCTTTTTGCTTTTATTTACTTTTATTGTGATATGTTTCAATTCATGATTTATTTCCGACAATTCGTCCACTACAAGTTTAAATTCGAAATTTAAATGACTATTGAACTTTACCGAAATTTTATTCCAATCAATAATTCAGTTACAGAATTATTTAATATCATTCCTTTTTTATGTGCTTACCAAAATAAAAAAGAAGGTATTAACTTGAATGATACAACTATATTTGTTTAGCAATAATTAACTTGAATTGCTTATAGCCTTTTCGTTTACTTGTGTGTAGGCTTTACTTGTTTGGCAAATTTGATTTATAGTTTTGTATGCAGGCAACTGCTGGTTTAGGACAATTAGGAACCAATGCATCAGTGAGTTTTGTGCGATATTATGCAGAAAAGGGACAACATATGCTCATATATTCTACATGAGTAAAGGCAGTCTAGCTTCTCATTTGTAGAGTAAGGGGCATTTTATGAAGATATACACTTAATAATTGTCTTAGATGTTTATAATTTTCTTTTACTACAAACGAGCTACTTTTGAAATTTTTAGGCGGAAATGTTAAGATGGAATCTAACTATCTAAGAGTTTAGGTAGCTTTATATGTAGCTAGAGAATTGGAATATCTCCACCATGATGTAAGCTCTAATCTTTATTTCATTTACAACTATTTCCATTTTCATTTGAATTTTTTCAATTTATTGATCAATATTTTTTAAATTTCAGGTTATCCACCAGGTATACACGTTGACATTAAATCTTTAACATTCTTTGTTACCTGTCTAATATTAATGTGGCTTGCAGAATAATGCTCAAGGTGTGTTTGTTGTAATTCAAAAGTGCTTTGTGCAGTTGATGCCACAAGTGAGGTGCTTTATTTGTAATTTCCTAAGATTTAAATTAATATTTTTTAGTAGAATATAGAACTGGCCATGGGTTTAGGAAAACTTGATGAGGAAATATGAATCTGTGACTGTAACTTAAATCAATTTGGTTAATTGATTTTACTATGGTGACTTTTAAACTATTGTTTAAAAATATTAGATATATTATTGGGTAATTTATATGGTCCATGTGCAGCGGCAAATATTGATCCTGATCTTTGGTTAGTTGCTTTTCTTCCTGCTCTCCTCTTTTAATTGGAAGCTGATTTTCAATGGATGTGTATCTAATTTGGGTTTTTTTTTTAGTAGTTTATCAACTTTATGTTTGGAATTTAAATTTTTGTTTGTAAACATTCTATTATTTTATGTCATTTTTATTTGTAACGTTTGAGGTATACACAGGGGCATCAAATTTCAATATTATGTTTATGTTTGAATACGATTTGCAATTAAAAATCATGTTGCTGTCTAAAAAAAATATATTAAAAATATGTTATCATTTGACATTATATATGCCTTTAATTGATGATTTATATATTTTCACCCGTGTCGTACACGGGTCAATAATCTAGTATGCATTTAAAAAGCTAGAGGGTGGAAATATGCAATTGAACTTATGGATTGGGTAAATATGCATTTAAAGAGTTAGGGAGGAGGGAAAATGCAGTTTTTAACTTTGTGAAGGATTTAACTAAATTGTTAAACTTAGAGGACTGAAATAGTTAAATCAACAAGCTTGTAAGAAAGGACGAAAAAATAAAAAACCAAACCAGCCCTTTCGGATTTAAACTTGTGTGCCCACTTTAATGTGTCTACACCTTAACCACAAGACCGACCATTTTGTTTGGTTAGTTTTCCCACTCAAGATAATATATATTAAAACCGTTAGTTGGTATTGATACTGGTTGTACTATAGATACTGACCAGCAGATTTGATACAAAAAGTAAAGTTTTAATAGAGAAAGTAACTTTTATGAGTTTATGTCCAGGAATGTTTCAATAAACCCCATATCTCATAAGTGATAATGTGAAATTCTAAACTTTCGAACAGGACATAAGAGGCACAAATAGAGTTAAGAGTAAAAAAGGAGAGTTTGTTTGTTAGTTACTAATGATTTTCAACAAAATAAAGTGTGGAATAAGAAATTAGATTATGGTAAATGTAATATGTTTTTTATTGAGCTTTAAATAAATCTATTACAATAGTCGATGATCAAAACATGAAGAATACTCACTGAACGGGTATCACTCTAAATTGGTTCAGTACGCATAAGGTGGTTGAAGAGGTAGGTCCCAGCAGAGCCCAGTTGGACCCGCAAGACTCACCTTGAACAGGGACGTCTGCACGGTTGGACCCGCAAGACTCACCTTAAACAGGGACGTCTGCGCAGTTGGACCCGCAAGACTCACCTCGAAGAGACGTCTGCGCAGTTGAACTCGCAAGACTCCTGAGGGACGTCTGCGCAAAGACCAACTGGATCCGCAGGACCAACCATGCTCAGAGACGCGACGTCCTTAAGCGCAGTACGCAAGCTGTTCCCGCAGGAAAAGCCTCCCAATGGTGACGTACTCCGCCTGTTCCCGCAGCTACGGATACTAGCCATCAGGGAAGGCTACCCGCGCAGCAAGGCTACACGCACAAGGCACTAACTCTCAAATAATTCAGTAATGTCACCTGAAGAGGGAATGAGCAAGCCGGGAATACTCCCGCCCAAATGAGCCAGTCCGTACGATACTGGAGGATCTTTTGTACTGTACCTGCCAAGGTATGGACAAAAGAACAGACCAAAGCTGCGACAGCTCACTGACAACAGTACGACGGGCAGCACGCTCTAGTACTTAAAGTCACTATCAGCCGCTGCCTACTCACCAACCCCTGTCGGGGCACGTCCATAGCCTGCAGTTGGTGGAAAAGGAATAGTACACAGCCGGCCTGGTCACTATCAGCCGCTGCCTACCCACCAACCATCAGCATGGCACGTGCGTAGCCCACAGTTGGTAGAACAGGAATACTATTCAGCCGGCTGTACCTGCTTGGAAACCTACCTTCGGCTATAAATACTCCAACACCTTGGAACGGTATCATTATCTTCTCTCTAGCTATTTCTCTTAATATACACTTATATTCAAGAGCAATCTAGTCTGATTCTCACGCCGGAGGGTGGTCACAAGGAGGTACCCCCCTTCTCAGTGACGAGCTCACGGTGTCTGTTTTGCAGGTCATCAGAAGGATAACCATCTTGCCGGACCTAACCCTCTTGGGAAACATCTATTTAACCCCCAGATTATCCGTAGTCTGCCGGGGTCGATTAGTGTTTCTTCAGAGCGAGAGCTGGATGAGGTGTCAAAGTTTACCCTTGACTTCCAAATGCCTAGCTTCCTCTTTTTGTAGGCGGAAGGGATAACACGCACCCATCAAGCCGACACCCCAGGTGGACGCCGCTCACCAAAAGCGTCACGGAGATATTTGCCACTGAGAAACTCCCATGGCCAAAACCTCCAACGGTCCGGCACCGACCTGACGCGGATCAGAGCAAATACTGTGACTTCCACGGGACAAAGGGTTACACCACTGAGAAGTGTACATCCTTGAGGGATATTGTTGAATCATTCGTCAAGGATGGAAAACTTACACACCTTGTGGCATCAATCAAGAATGGAAGGAAGAATGACAACCGATACAAAAGCAACGGACGAAAGCCCGTTGACATCAGCATCCACATGGTTCATAGTAACATCAGAGGAAGAAAAAGACGGACGACAGAACCATGCGCATGGAAGGAAGCTGAGGTGCGCTTCCCGCGAGTGCTAGGAGGACCCAGCAAAGAAGGCCCTATCGTCATCAAAAGCCAGCTGGGGCACTACATCACTTCCCGCACTCTTGTTGACAACGGCGCCTCGTCAACAGTTATGTACAGGCAGTTCTTCGACAAGCTAGATGATGAAGACAAAGAACGCCTGGAAACGGTCTACGCCTCGATGGAAGGGTTTGACGGCAGCACAAACACCCCCTGGGTATCCTATCCTTCCCCATCATTCTCACAGACGGGAAACACTCCCGCACAGAAGACGTGGACTTTGTCGTAATAAGGAAGCCACACCACACATACGACATTCTCTTCGGGAGAGACGGGATGGCAAGATTCAATGCCGTGGTATCTTCAGTCCACGGCATGATGGGATGGCCAACAGCTGAGGGCGTAGCGATGGTCACCGGTATTCCCCAGGTATGCATCGCATCTGTCTCAACACCCAAACCAAATATGGCTAAACCGACCATCACCGAACCAGAAGAATGGGCCTTCAATGGCAAATACCAGGCGGTTACCATTGGCCCAACAGTCACTGATCCTACGCGCACCTTACTCAAACGCTTACTACAGAAAAACGCTGACATCTTCGCATGGAAACCAGCTGACATGACTGGGGTACCTCGAAGTAAGGCAGAGCATAAGCTCAAGTGTGACCCGGCTTTTACGCCGGTCATACAAAAGCGCAGAGTAATGGGGGCGGAACAAGCTAACGCGTGTAGAACCCAAGTCAAGGAACTCCTTGACGCGGACATCGTACGCGTCAGCAGATATCAAACATGGGTTGCAAATCCCGTCATGGTACCGAAGTCTAACAAACAATGGCGCATGTGCATAGATTTCAAAGACTTGAACAAAGCATGCCCCAAAGATTGTTACCCGTTACCCGAAATTGATCTTAAGGTAGATTCGCTAGCACCGTTTCGCCTTAAATGCTTCCTTGATGCGTATAAAGGGTACCATCAAATCCACATGGCCGTTGACGATCAGGACAAAACCGCATTTCGGACGCCCGATGTCACATTTTGTTATCAAATGATGTCATTCGGACTTAAGAATGCCGGGTCCACATACCAACGCCTGATGGACAAAGAGTTTCATGCCCAAATTGGGAGGAACTTGGAAGTCTACATGGATGACCTGGTCATCAAAAGCCTTGACCCAGAAACGATGTTGAAAGATATCGAAGAAACATTCAACACACTCAAAAAGATAAACATGAAGCTCAACCCGAGCAAGTGTTCCTTTGGGATGGAAGAAGGGAAGTTCTTAGGAGTCATTGTTACTAAAGATGGCTTCAGGGCGAACCCTGAAAAGGTCGAAGCCATTATCAAAATGGAATCACCTACTACCATCAAGCAAGCTCAGACACTGAATGGACGCCTTGTCGCACTTAACCACTTTTTGGAAAACCATGCGGATAGGTCGTTCCCATTCGTGTCAACGCTGAGAAACTGTTTAAAGAAAACGCACTTCCGCTGGACACCAGAAGCGGAAACAGCTTTTCAGGAAATTCGGTCACGTTTGATCGAACTCCCAACGCTCACAGCACCAGAAGCGGGAGAGGAATTAATCCTATACCTCTCCGCCACAGATAGAGCAACCGGGGCCGTCCTGCTAGTCGAGCGAAAAGGCATCCAGATGCCAATCTACTATGTTAGCCGTCTCCTAACAGACGTCGAAACCCGGTACTCTACCCTGGAAAAATTAGTCTTAGCACTTGTACAGGCTTCACGCAGGCTAAGACGATATTTCCAAGGTCACCCAATCACCATTCTCACCAACTTCAAACTTGCAAACGTTTTAGGCAAACCCGAACTGTCGGGACGCCTAGCCAAATGGGCAATAGAATTGGGAGAATACGCGATAAAGTATAAGCCG
Organism: Bidens hawaiensis; assembly: GCF_021521415.1. Taxonomy (NCBI): domain Eukaryota; kingdom Viridiplantae; phylum Streptophyta; class Magnoliopsida; order Asterales; family Asteraceae; genus Bidens; species Bidens hawaiensis. The sequence continues at coordinate 96,414 of NW_027497982.1, read as the reverse complement.
AGGCCAGCCATAAAAGGCCAGGTCTTGGCCGACTTTATTGCAGAAGTCCCCGCCTCGCGGGAGAAAGAGTGCCAGGACGAGGCTCAACCCTCTCCAGCACAGGACATCGATGATGTCTGGCGACTCTACACTGATGGAGCAGCCAGCAACAAGGGCTCAGGCGCAGGGTTAAAACTAACCAACCCAGCGGGCCAAGAATACACTTACGCTATTCGACTGGATTTTCCAAGTACAAATAACGAAGCGGAGTATGAAGCATTCTTGGCCGGGCTGAGGATTGCGCGTAAGATGGGAGTGAAGAACTTGGAAGCCCACGTGGATTCCATGTTAGTAGCCAATCAGATAAACGGGACGTACACGGCCGTGAACGACACAATGGCCATGTACCTCGCTCAAGCAAAAACCCTCATGCGCGATTTTAACGATTGTAAAGTCATACACGTCAAGCGTAGCGAAAACAAATCTGCGGATGCGTTAAGCAAGCTTGCGTCATTGGCTTTCACCCACTTGGGAAAGGACATCCGCATTGAACTCCTTGGAGCACCATCAGTCCCACACAAGGAAGTCTGTGTCATCCAAACCGGCACGGAAACGTGGATGACACCAATAATAAATTACCTTGCGGCGGGTATACTACCAGAGTCGAAAAAACAGGCAAGAAAACTACGCTGTAAAGCACTGAACTATCAACTCATCGATGACATCCTTTACAGACGTAACTTTCTTGGTCCACTCCTCAGATGCGTCGACGACCAAGATGCCGACTACCTCCTAAGGGAAGTACACGAAGGCATCTGTGGGATACACGTAGGTCCACGAGCAGTTGTAGCTAAGCTAAACAACGGGGGATACTTTTGGCCGGGGATGCATACGGATGCACTGGCATACATCAGAAAGTGTAGGTCTTGCCAACTCTACGCACCCAACACGCATCGCCCGAAGAATGAACTTGTTCCAGTCACCTCTTCATGGCCATTTCAGAAGTGGGCCATCGATGTGACAGGCTCATTTCCCACAGCAGCAGAGAACGTCCAGTTTCTAATGGTTGCCATCGACTACTTCACCAAGTGGATATAAGCAAAACACTTAGCCCAAACAACCGCAAAACATATCAAAAAATTTATTTGGGAATTTATTATTTGTCGTTTCGGGCTTCCACAGAGTTTGGTGAGCGATAACGGCACCAACTTTGCCGACAAGAAGCTACAACAGTGGCTGAAAGAACTTCAAATCACCCACACCTTTACCTCAGTGGCGCACCCACAGGGTAATGGTGAGGTGGAAAGAGCAAATAGGAGCATCGTCGACGGCATAAAGAAAAGACTATTGGAACACAGATCCGGCTGGGTGGACGAACTTCCACACGTCCTTTGGGCACACAGAATGATGAAAAAGGCAAGTACGGGAGAAACCCCGTTCAGCCTCACTTATGGCACTGAAGCCATGGTCCCGGTCGAAATTGGTCTACCCTCACCAAGGGTCTTGATTCATCCAGAGGACAATGATGCGGAAAGACGGTTAGACCTTATTCTAACCGAAGAACGCAGAGACTTAGCCGCAGTGCGTGAAGAGAACTACAAACGACAAATGCAAAAGTACTACAACACGCGGGTAAAACTCTGCAACTTCAATGTCGGAGACTACATACTGCGTAACAACGAGGCTTCGAACCAAGAACGCCCAGGAAAGCTGGCCCCCGTCTGGGAAGGGCCATACATTATCAAAGAAGTTTTGGGAAAGGGCGCATACCGGCTCGAAAAGCTCGATGGCACCCCCATCTCAAGAACATGGAATGGAGCTCAATTACGCAAATGTTACATGTAGATCAATTCCAAACTTATAAAGAAACGGCCTGGGGCCACTTCTAATGGAAATGATTCTCTTTTATCACATTGTGTTGATCGCTTTACATTTATAAACTTTTCGGACGGTATGCCGGTATTCACCGCATAAATATGGAAAGAAGTCGTTGCGTGTGGACGGCGGCAAAACCCGCATAAACACAAAAAACGACAAACCTCCACGCAGGTCAGTTATAGGTGAAGATTGGTCATCCCACTAAATGAAAGTGACGGTCCTACCCGCACAATCATGATAGAGGAAACTGAACACTAACCTATTGACAACCGCGCGTCGAACGGTTAACTTATTCAAAACACTTGGAAAATTGCTAAGTTAAACTGAAATATGCATGAGCAAGTCATATAACGTTTATAACGCAAGTCACAAAGATTCAAAAGTAAGCGGGACTATACCCCTTACCTTGGTAACCAAGTAACTATAAGACAGGTGCGGGTACAGTGACAAGGCAAAACCCTTCACATACTTAGCACCTGCAGGGAATTGAAGCCAAGAATACCTCGGAAACCAAGTAACCATAAGACGGGTGCGGGTACAGTGTCAAGGCAAAACCCTTCACATACTTAGCACCTGCAGGGAATTGACGCCAGGAATACCTTGGAAGTAAAGTAACTATAAGAAGAGTGCGGGTACAGTGTCAAGGCAAAACCCTTCACATACTTAGCACTCCGCAGGGAATTGAAACCAAGAAGGATCTTCTGGGCCATGCTTGCGGAAACGGAAATAACATCCCCGCATAGCGGGAACGTTGAGAACTAGATTGTTTGAAGCTCCAAGATGGAATTGGTTGTTTTAACATAATTGATCACTATGTTTAAAACTACCAAAACCTCATGGAGAATCTACACAAGTGGAACTCAACGCTCCTGACTTGCGGGGAGGTTACAGACCTACCCGCATCATACCCAAAGATCAAGCAGAAAAGTCGGGAATTTCTGCACGTGACATTAGGACTTCCGCGGGAAGAATCCCCATGGAAAACCTTAAAACTAAACCCTTTTCAAAACCCCTTGCTTAAGTCCAAAAGTTCACCTCACTTATTAACAATTCATGAGAAGAACATTGGACTGGGGGGACTTGAAGAGGTAGGTCCCAGCAGAGCCCAGTTGGACCCGCAAGACTCACCTTGAACAGGGACGTCTGCGCGGTTGGACCCGCAAGACTCACCTTAAACAGGGACGTCTGCGCAGTTGGACCCGCAAGACTCACCTCGAAGAGACGTCTGCGCAGTTGATCTCGCAAGACTCCTGAGGGACGTCTGCGCAAAGACCAACTGGATCCGCAGGACCAACCATGCTCAGAGACGCGACGTCCTTACGCGCAGTACGCAAGCTGTTCCCGCAGAAAAAGCCTCCCAATGGTGACGTACTCCGCCTGTTCCCGCAGCTACGGATACTAGCCATCAGGGAAGGCTACCCGCGCAGCAAGGCTACACGCACAAGGCACTAACTCTCAAATAATTCAGTAATGTCACCTGAAGAGGGAATGAGCAAGCCGGGAATACTCCCGCCCAAAGCCGGGAATTCTCCCGCCCAAAGCCGGGAATTCTCCCGCCCAAATGAGCCAGTCCGTACGATACTGGAGGATCTTTTGTACTGTACCTGCCAAGGTATGGACAAAAGAACAGACCAAAGCTGCGACAGCTCACTGACAACAGTACGACGGGCAGCACGCTCTAGTACTTAAAGTCACTATCAGCCGCTGCCTACTCACCAACCCCTGTCGGGGCACGTCCATAGCCTGCAGTTGGTGGAAAAGGAATAGTACACAGCCGGCCTGGTCACTATCAGCCGCTGCCTACCCACCAACCATCAGCATGGCACGTGCGTAGCCCACAGTTGGTAGAACAGGAATACTATTCAGCCGGCTGTACCTGCTTGGAAACCTACCTTCGGCTATAAATACTCCAACACCTTGGAACGGTATCATTATCTTCTCTCTAGCTATTTCTCTTAATATACACTTATATTCAAGAGCAATCTAGTCTGATTCTCACGCCGGAGGGTGGTCACAAGGAGGTACCCCCCTTCTCAGTGACGAGCTCACGGTGTCTGTTTTGCAGGTCATCAGAAGGATAACCATCTTGCCGGACCTAACCCTCGTGGGAAACATCTATTTAACCCCCAGATTATCCGTAGTCTGCCGGGGTCGATTAGTGTTTCTTCAGTGGTCAAATTTAGCGGTTTACATCAATGGAAGACAACACTGTCACAATAAATCAAACATCATTGGATAGCAAACTAAGGATCAACAGAGAGTTAAATGGTACCATGTATCAGGTCTCCACTTACCAAAGATCTTTAGAGAATAAAAATATGTACTAGATAATGTTTTTAATTGATGGAGTTTTTCTTCTTGTTATTACTTCGAGGGTGTAGGGAAAAGATTAAGTAATAACTACGAAATTTATCCAACTCCACGACATAAGATTAAGGTTTGTAATAGTATTAGACATATTAGATTAGATATTATAATAATTATATTAGAGGGATCTAATTGTAATGTAGTTTAGTATATAAACACTCTTGTAGAGAATATTATTATTCAATAATACAAATCACAATTACATACGTTTAACTTGGTATCACAGCCAGGTTTGTAAACCCTAAAACAGCCGTCATACAATTGGCCGTTTCTATTTTTTCCCACTCATCAACATCATCATCATCATCATCATCATCAATCCATGGCTCTTCTTGTTGCCTTTACTACCCAAAAGAAAACATCCCACAATTCCCACAAGTTTGCTTTTACCCTATCCCCTGCAAACTACATGTACTGGAAAACGATGATTCATCTGTTTCTTGTTACAAACAACATGTTTGGCTATATTGATGGAACTATCCCATTCCCCTACCCTACAATCACAATCGAAGGAAAAACGTAATAACCCTAATCATGCTACGTGGGTTACCAATGATGCCTATGTCCGTATGTTGCTTATCTCTACAGTATTTAAAGCATCTTTTCATCATGTTCAGGGGACACGTATAGGGATCTCTGGCTCTCCCTTGAACGTGCTTACGTACCACATACTTCGTCTCGTGAGTTTACCTTAAAACAACAACTCCTAAGGATTGAGATGAAAGGCGATGAAACACTTAGAGCCTATCTATCTAGGGCTCAAAATATGCCAAAGCCCTTTTCGGCATCGGTGAACCATTCAAAGATAAAGATTTGGTCATGTTAGCTATATCTGGTCTTCGCGAAAAATACAATGGACTGAAGTCAAACCTTCTAGGCCGTGAAAAACCCATCACTTTTAATGAACTACCAGGTTTACTTGCTGACCTTGATTTTATTATTCACAAAAATCAGCCCACACCACCATCATCCCAAGCATTAATGGCAATCAGCCCACACCACCATCATCCCAAGCATTAATGGCTGCAACCGACACCCTTCTTATCGCCCCTACTACTAGTTCCAAGGGACACACAACAGCTAACCAGGCTCATCTCCTTGCTGCCCAACAATTAGCCTCACAACTCGGGTATCACCTCACACCATCGGCTCCCTCACAAGCTTTTTATAGCTCTCAGTCTCCTCAAAACAATCGGGGACGAGGTTGCAATAATAATCGTAGTCGTGGAAACAGTTCCAACAATCGACAAACTAGAGGCAATCGAAGTTAGTCTGAATGGGCTTCTAACACAAACACGGTTTACAGTTCATGCAACCGATGTGGTATTGTCCACATCCCATCTCTTTGTCCAAACAGGGATCCATCAACAGTCCATACACGACCCTCTGCCAACTTTGCTGACCATCGGTCTACTACATCCACAACTTGGTCCCAGACACTAGCGCCAGTAGCCATGTCACACTTGATGCTGCAAGCTTAGGCACATCTAAAGCATATCATAGTGATGATGCTCTTCATGTTGGAAACGGTATGGGTTTACCTAACCTTCACATCGGTTCCACTCATATTTTCTCACATCACAGAACTCTTTCATTATCTAATATTCTTCATGTTCCAGAAATTAAACATAACTTGTTAGCTGTTCAAAAATTATGTCTTGATAATCATGTATTTTTTAATTTTCACCATTGTTTTTTTTGTGTGAAGGATATATCTACGCGCACCACACTAATCATGGTTCCAAGTAAAGATGGCCTCTATTCTCTTGTCCTTCCACAACTTCAGTCTATTCGCAAGTCAGCCATTTCTACTATGTGTGTTTCTTCAACCGTATGACATCAGCATTTAGGACATCCACATCATCAGCTTTTAAGAACTATGTTATCCAAATATTTACTTCCTGTTTCTGATAGAACTTTTAATAATGTTTGCACTTCTTGTCAATTGGGAAAATCTACAAAACTTTCTTTGCTTCATAGTAATCATATTTTGGATTTGGTATATTGTGATGTTTGGGGTCTCACAGCCATTTTATCGTCTGATGGTAGTCGTTATTTTATATTATGTGTTGATCATCATTCAAAATACATGTGGATTTATTCATTTGAAACAAAAGTATGATACATATTCAGTTTTCAAACAATTTATTTCCATGGTTGAACGACAATTTAATACAAAATTTAAAAATGTTCAAACTGATTGGGGTGGTGAGTTTCACAATCTTTCTTTCCACATTTTTTTACCTCGCTTGGTATCATTCATCATCGGTCTTACCCTCACACAAGTGAGCAAAATGGCATAGTCGAACGCCGAAATTGTCATGTGGTTGAGAAGGGCCTTTCCTTGCTCAATCGTTTGTCCCACAACGTTTTTGGCATTTTGCATTTCACACAACCGTCTATCTCTTCAACCGCATGCCATCTCGTTCCAATTCTAGCACATCATCATTTGAAATGGTCCACAAACGTCCACCAAATTATTCTTTTTTATGGGTTTTTAGGTGTCAATATTTCCCATATCTTCGACCGTATAATCCCCACAAAATGGATTTTCGGTCAATGCCATGTGTTTTTCTCAGTTACAACACTGTTCACCATGGGTGTCGCTGTTTAGATCCTACAACCGATCATCTCTATATTGCTTGCCATGTGCAATTCAATGAAAACTAATTTCCTTTCCAACCATCACCTAAACCTACGGTTATCGACTCTACTCCATATACCGTCGTTGTCCCATCTCCACCACCCCCAACAACAGAAGCAACATCACAATTCAACCCGTCTATCACCCATACGGTTATCGAACAACCAGCCAACTCCAGCCCGCCAGCCACCTGTATGGCTGCCGACCAACCAGCCAACTCTAGCCCACCGACCACATCTGCGACTATTGAACAACCGTTCGATCACTCAGCTTTTTCTGCCAACACCGAACCGTAATTCAATTCCAACACCACCTCCTCCACCTCCACCTCCACCACCACCTTCCCATACCCGTCTATCTAATCTTCGGCCAAATCCAAAACAGCATGCTCGATTCGATCCATCTGCCTTTTACACCATCAGCTCACCACTTGACACCAAACTCACCACCTTTACCGCTGCCAACAAATATGCAGAATAGCATCACGCCATGGCTGAAGAGTACTCAGCTTTTGTTAAGGACAAAACGTGGTCTCTTGTTCCATCTGTTTCCGGTACTAACATTATTGATTGCAAGTGGGTTTACAGGATAAAGCGAGACAAACACGGGGCTTCTTCTTGATATAAAGCCAGACTCGTTGCTAAAGGATTCAATCAGCAACCTAGTGATTTTCATGAAACTTTCAGTCCGGTTATAAAATCCGCTATTATCTGAGTTGTGTTAACCTTAGCTTTTACCCACAAGTGGTCCCTCCAACAACTGGACGTTCAAAATGCGTTCCTTCATGGGAACCTTGAAGAAACAATTTACATTCGGCAACCTCAAGGCTTCATTGATAAGACGAGAACTACTCATGTTTGTAAGCTTCACAGGTGTCTTTATGGCTTACAACAAGCTCCTGGGCTTAGTTTACTCGTCTCTCGACTGCCTTACAACGGTTGGGATTTATGGGTTCTAAAATAGATCCTTCTCTTTTTATATATAACTATCATGGTACACTTATCTATTTTCTAGTTTATGTGGATGACATAATTGTGACTGGGAACAACTCGGATGCCACTAACAAGATTGTTGCCAAACTTAGTGCCGAATTTTCCCTTAAAAACCTCGGTGAACTCGATTATTTTTTGGGTGTGGAAATTGTTGAACAAGGTACAGACATCATTCTTTCACAACAGAAATACATTATGGAACTTTTACAACGAGCTAGTCTATCCACAGCTAAACCGGCTCCTTCCCCGATGAGCACATCTCTTCCATTATCCTTAGATGACAACTCCTTGTTTTCTAATCCGATCAAATACAGATAAATAGTTGGAGCCCTGCAATATGTTACCTTATCCAGGCCGGATATAACATTCGCTGTTAATCGCGTATGTCAGTTCATGCATGCTCCTACTAAGAACCATTGGTCAGCGGTTATTAGACTGAATACGTATAGTCACGGAATCTGAATATGCAATGTTTTGGGATATGTATAGCCTTTAGGTTACTTATTATTGTTATCCCTATATATCTCCTTGTATCTCACTTATTCACAACACAGAAATACAAATCTGTTACAATTCTGATTACCAAGTTTATCTTGGTATCAAAGCCAGATTGTTTTCAAACCTGGTACAGCTAGATCACCAGTCATACAATGGCTCTTCTAGCTGCTTTCTCTCAAGCCGAGAAGACAGCCCACAATTCACACAAGTTTGGATTTACCCTGTCTCCAACCAACTATGGTTACTGGAAGGCAATGATTCAACCATTCCTTGTTACAAACAACTTATTCGGCTACGTTGATGGTTCGATCCCTTGTCCACCAAAAACTGTTCAATCAGAAACAGAAATATCCTCTGGTAAAGACAAAGAAGACGCATCTCAACCAAACCCTAATCATGCACCATGGGTTTCCAATGACGCTCATGTTCGAATGCTAATTCTGTCAACTGTTTCTGAAGCCTCTTTTCAGCAAGTACATGGAACCACTTCCTGTGACCTTTGGCTGTCCCTCGAGCATGCCTATGCTCCTCACACGTCTTCAAGGGAATACACCTTAAAAACTCAACTTTTGAAGATTGCAATGAAAGGTGACGAGTCCTCTTCTGCGTATCTGACTCGGGCACGGGAATACTCAGATGCTCTCACCAATATTGGTGAGCCAATAAAAGAAAAGGATCTTGTGATGCTTGTGATATCAGGATTAAGGGAAGAATACAATGGCCTAAAGTCTACCCTTCTTGGCTAACAATTCCTGACTTTTTTTGATGAGCTTCATGGCCTTCTTTCAGACTATGATTACATGATCAAAAGGCCCTCCGGTGATGTGTCACAAACACAAGCATTTACGGCTATTAGCCCGGCTACTTCTGCTACCGGTCAATCTCTGTCTCAAACAGAGGCCCTTCAAGCTGTTCAATAGCTTGCTACTCAGCTAGGGTTGCAACTTCAACCAGCCAGTTCACAACCAGCACAAGCTTACTACGCAAATCGGTCAACAAACAATAGCAACCATGGACGAGGAAACACCCGTGGACGAGGGAACTATAACAACCGCAACCGTGGAAGAGGTAATCGTAATCAGTTTAGTTGGGCTTCTAACAAAAATATTGTTTATGGCACGTGCAGCAGGTGCGGTATTGGTCATATCCCATCAGAATGCCCCAATCGTGACCCCGCCACCTTAAGGGTGAGAAACTAGCCATATGCAAACTTTGCTGATTACCGCTCACAAGCTTCAACTTCTTGGCTTCCAGACACTGGTTCTAATCAGCATGTTGCTCCGGATCTCTCCAGCTTCGATAACTCTCAGGCCTATTATGGTCCAGATAACCTTCATGTTGGCAACGGTAAGGTTTTACCATTCTTCACAATTGCTCTTCAAAATTTTACTCCCCCAAACAAAACCTTTTCCCTTCTCAATATACTTCATGTTCCCGAAATTAAACGAAATCTTCTTTGTGTCCAACAATTTTGTCATGACAATGATGTATTTTTTGAATTTCACTCTACTTATTTTTGTGTGAAGGACAAGTTTACACACAACATCCTCCTCACTGGTCCAAGTAATGGCGGCCTTTACTCCTTCCAACTTCCACGGATACAACCCATGTCTAAAGTTGCTTTCACCGCCACTCGAGCTTCTTCTACCATATGGAATCAAAGACTGGGACATCCTCATCCACAGCTTTTGAAGTCCATGTTTACTAAGTACCATTTACCTTTATTGAATAAAAGTGCCATTTCATTTTGTGACTCATGTTCTGTTGGAAAATCAACAAAACTCCATTTATTACCATCTACTTATAAAAGTTCAAACATTTTGGATTTAGTAGTTTGCGATGTATGGGGACCTGCTCCCGTTACCTCTTTTGATGGTCACCATTACTTCCTGTAATGTGTTGATCATTACTCTAGGTTTATGTGGATATTCCCTTTAAAATTGAAATATGATGTTTATGACACTTTTAAACAATTTCTTGTTATGGTTGAACGACAATTTAAAAAAAAATAAAATCCGTTCAATCTGACTGGGGAGGAGAATTCAGAAATCTCTCTCCATTTCTTTCTTCTCTTGGCATCACTCATCGGCTCTCGTGTCCACATACGAGTGAACAAATGGTTTTGTTGAGCGCCATCGTCGTCTCGTGGTCGAAACCGGCCTTACTTTACTAGCCCAATCTCATGTTCCACAGCGATTTTGGCATTTTGCCTTTGACACGGCAGTTTATCTCATTAACTGGATGCCATCTAGAACAAATTCCAACATCACACCTTTTGAACGAATTTTCCTACGTCAACCCGATTTCTCATTCCTTCGGGTTTTCGGGTGTCGGTGCTACCCATATATCGTCCATACAACAAACATAAAATGGATTTTCGATCTCTTCCTTGTGTGTTTCTTGGGTATAGCACCTCCCACCATGTATATCGATGTTTTAACCCCCTTTCTGAACGCATCTATATCGCTCGACATGTTCGTTTCGACGAGCAGTCCTTCCCCTTTCATAAGCAGCCTACCGAGTCTACTTCACCATCTCCAAATCCTTACGTCTCGTTCTATCCCACCTCTTTTTCACTTTCTGAACATATTGAATCTCCATCACCCATCTCTCCTTCAACCCAACAAAAATCGCCAGCCCAATCTCCCTTGGCTCAACAACAAACCCCACCCCAACAATCCTCAGCCCCACATCAGCCCTCGGCCCAACAATCTGCATCCCAACACCAAACCCCTGCCCAAATATCCTTACCCAACAACAGCCCTTTCCCATCCAACTTCCTAAACGTACTTGGCCATCCAACCTTCGCCCTAATTCTAAACAAACCAAACCACATAATGCTTCCTTGTTTCATACTCATACAACCTTCCTTGATACTGAACCTCCCACCTTTACTGTTGCTAAGAAACACCCGAAGTGGCAGACTGCCATGGCTGAAAAGTACTCAGCACTGATGAAAAATGGCACATGGTTTTTAGTACCTCGTGTTCCTAATTCCAATGTTGCTAACTGCAAGTGGGTCTACAAATTAAAAAGGGATCAAAAGGGGGCCATCAAGCGTTATAAAGCACGTCTTGTCGCTAAGGGGTATCGTCAGCAACCGGGCATTGATTTTCAAGAAACTTTTAGTCCGGTAGTGAAATCGACAACTATACGTGTTGTTCTCTCCCTGGCTGTTGCACAAAAATGGCCTTTAAGGCAACTTGATGTGCAGAACACCTTTTTGCATGGCGATTTAAAAGAGACAGTTTACTTGCAATAGCCTCCAGGCTTTGTTGACTCACACAAAACAGATCATGTATGCCTACTTCATAAATCCTTGTATGGTTTGAAACAGGCACCTCGCGCGTGGTTTCAACGTCTGTCTATGGCGCTTCATACACTTGGTTTTCGGAGATCTAAGACCGACCCCTCGTTGTTTATTTACTCCTCATAGGGAACCTTATTGTACATGCTTGTGTACGTCGATGCCATTATTCTGAGAGGTAATAATGCACAAGAAATCAATCGGGTGGTGAACAACCTTAGCCGGTCGTTTGCTGTTCAAGATATGGGAGACTTGTCTTATTTTTTGGGTATTGAAGTCATCCATCAAAGGCCCTGATATTATTCTTTCACGAAGAAAGTACATCCTTGAATTACTTGAACGGGCCGACCTTTCAAACGCAAAACCAGTGCCTTCACCGATTACTACCACAGCCAACCTTTCTCTTGGTGACAGCCCACCACTAGTTGATCCATTGGAATATCATCAGGTCGTTGGTGCCCTTCAGTATGTCACTTTGTCACGACCAGATCTTACTTTTGCAGTCAACAAGGTTTGCTAGTTTATGCCTCTTCGACTGAAAATCATTGGTCAGCTGTTAAGCGAATACTACAATACTTGCAAGGTATAGTATAGCCTATGGTCTCCTAATAAAACATGACTATGGGACACTCCTCCATGCTTTCACCGATTCGAATTTTAACTCTTTGAGTGCGTTTTCTGATGCTGATTGGGCTGGTTGCCCGGATAACCGACGATCCACCGGGGGATATGCCATTTATCTTGGCTCCAATCTAGTGTCTTGGTCTGCCTGAAAGCAAAGAACTGTCTCTCGGTCATCAACAGAGTCGGAATACAAGGCTTTAGCTGACACGGTTCCTGAACTCACTTGGCTTCAAACTCTCTTGCATGAACTACGTGTTCCTGTTAAGTCAGTTCCTACTTTATGGTGTGATAACCTAGGTGCCACATATTTATAAGCAAATCCAGTCTTTCATGCTAGTACAAAACATGTAGAGGTGGATTTTCATTTTGTTCGAGAGAAGGTTGCTCAACGAAAACTCTCGGTTCAGTTTATTTCTACAAATGATCAGATTGTTGATGTTTTAACAAAGCCTCTGCCATCACAACAATTTTCCCTCCTACGGTCCAAGCTGCAGGTCGCTCCCCGGCCTTAGCTTGTGGGGGAATATTAGACTGAATAAGGATAGTCACGGAATCTGAATATGCAAAGTTTTGGGATATGTATAGTTTTTAGGTTACTTATTATTGTTATCCCTATATATCTCCTTGTATCTCACTTATTCACAACACAGAAATACAAATCCTCTACAATTCTGATTACCAGGTTAATCTGCGGTTAAACGTATTCTCAGGTATCTTCTTGATGCTTGTGCTTATGGTCTCCTTATTCAGCACACGTCTAGGTCTACCTTCTTACTCTAATGCTGACTGGGCAGGGTGTCTAGATGATCAACGAATCCACTGAAGGTTTTGGTGTTTAGCTAGGGTCTAATCTGCTTCCTTGGACGGCTCGCAAACAACGTACCGTTTCTCGGTCATCTACCGAATCGGAATACAAAGCTATAGCTGACACTGTCGCTGAACTTACATGGCTTGAAGCCTTATTATGTGAGCTTGGTATTTCTGCTAAGTCTGCTCCTACACTTTGGTGCGACAATCTTGGTACTATTTATCTCTCAGCTAACCCAGTTTTTCATGCCCAAACGAAACATGTCGAAGTGGATTTTCATTTTGTCCGGGAAAAAGTTGCTCGAGGGGGTTTACGTGACTCAACTCATGATCAGATTGCTGACATCTTCACTAAGCCATTGCCGACAGATCGACTTTTGTTTTTAAGATCCAGGTTGCAGGTCGTTTCCTGGCCTCAGCTTGTGAGGAAATATTAGACATATTAGATTAGATATTACAATAATTATATTAGAGGGATCTAATTGTAATGTAGTCAGTCTAGTATATAAACACTCTTATACAGAATATTATTATTCAATAATACAAATCGCAATTACATACGTTTAACTTATAGCACCACCGGTTATAAAGCACTTTAAAACACTTTCATAAGAATAACATTTAACAGATACATTATAAACCCATTTATTAAAAATCTAAACACATAGTTTTGTCTGCAACATCCACAAACAAAAACCAGATGATATTTACTTGGTGAAAACGAATGTGTCAGCAAATCAACCAACTGAAAACAACAAGCCCGAAGTAAATCATATTTATTATACAACTCACAATCAAAATATCAAAAAAACCATCTTGGGAAATGAAGTAGCTCTCATTTTCAAACAACCTTGAAAATGCTTATTCACCTTCAAACCCTTGTAAACTTACACTCTAATAGCTTGCTTATAAGGCAAGCATAAGGTTTGTACAATCAGAAAGTAACCACTCGCTCAATTTCCGGGAGATGCAAATCTTGTCCGTCGATTTGATCCTCTATCGATAGGTGATCCTGTCTTCCCCCCGACACGCATCATCTCTAAATGTCACATCATAAAGAAAAATCAATACAGAGTAAGAATGTAAAAGTCAAACATCTAAAATACCTTAATACAGAGAGGTTTGACCATAAGTCACATAGATTCAGTAAGAATGTTTGACTATTAGTCTAATATTTAGAATACTGCTTAACATAATAAAGAAGTTTGCAGTGATTGCTAATGATGCACTACTTGAGCTCCAATTGACAATTTACCAATTTCTTTTATTTTTAGACTTTGATTTAAAAGAAAATTCTATCATGTTTTTTTATTATAATTGTAGAATGCTATTAAATTAGAATTTCTTTTGCACCTTGCACCTAGACGACATGCAACCCTTTTGACTACCTAAGTTAAAAAGAATAAAACTTTCCAAATCATTTTATTTAAATTTTATTGTGCTACTGTTGTTTTGTGATCATTTATACCGCACTATAAGTTGTAAAACTAAAAAAAACAAAGAAAAAGCCCTCTCACCACATAGATCTGTTGTGAATTCAAACCGAACCAAAAACAAAAATTACAGTTTTGAAAACCGTTCAGAGTTGGTTTTTGCCATTTGGACTTGAAAGTTTTGGGTAAAAAAAACTAGCCCAAAATAATGAATTTAGGCATAAATCTTTTTGTTAATTAATAACTAAAAGATTACTATACATCAGGGCTAAAAGATTTGGATTACACTATTTATAGAACTCTTACAAATAACTTCAATTTAAAAGTTGAAATGAAAATCCTTAAACTCTGCTAGATTTTTTCGGTTTTGTCACTTGAGCTTCAAATTTTTGGGTCAAAAAAAGGCCCAAAATAACAAACTTACGCCTAAATCTTTGTGCTAATAACTAATTAACTGATCTCTACGATTGGACTCAAAAAAGCATAGACTTCGTTATTGTACATTTTGGCTAAAATACTTGGGTTACACACTACATATCAAATTCTTGTAAACTATTTAACTTTCAAAACTAACAATGAAAATCCCTAAATCGGTTTGGTTTGGTTTTTCGGTTATAATTACATGCAAAACCGAACCGAAAGTTCATCATAGATTTTTGTTTGTGTTAGGTTTTATCAGTTCAGTTTCCTCGGTTCGGTTATTTTGGTTTTATGCACACCAGGCTCATATCAGAAATTATACCTCGTTTTCTCTCAAGCTCTTGGTCAAGCTCCTCCTTCCACTTTCTTTGTACTTCAGAAAAGTTCACACTGCAAATACCACATCTAACTTAAGCACCCATAAACACAAATAACAGTAATAATGATAACAACAATGCTAACGATAGCGATCACAATAACAACAATAATGATATTAATAACTAACCTGGGACTGCATGCTTCTTGCTGAGTATCCGAGCTGTTAATATCATTACATTGTGGTGAAGAAAGGCTCATGGGACTATTACTATTCTCTTCACCACTAACATTAGACATGCCCTTACTTCCACTCCCGGGGCTTGCATTACTTGCCACATCAGCAGCTGCTTTACTAAGCGGGGATCGGCTTTTGGGTGGCAGTTTCAAGTAATTTGGACTGCCTCCATTATCAACCTCACTCATTGAACATGAAAGAACCACACTGTTGTAGAATTCTTCATATAAAGGCGTTTGAAGCCTTTTTAGTTCTAATGCCTGAATATATATTTAAATAGAATTCAAACTGGTTACACGGATAGTCCCTGTGGTATGCACTGATGTTGGTTTTAGTCCCGAAGTTTGAACAATTACACTTTCCTCCAATATTTTGCAGATTTTTGTAACAAAGATGGTCCACAAAATGGATAGAGATTTAACTTTATCTGTTAAGTTGGCGTAAAGCCAATTACATACCAAATTCCATTTATAATTGAAACTTTTAGGTAGAAAATGGTTCGTGCGGGTTGTGAAACGGGTCAAAAGGGTAACTTTTCGTACAGATCAGGTTGTGTTAACCGTTAACCCTAACACTGTCCATTTAGAGAAAAAAAATGTAATACATAAAAGAAGAGTGAAATTAAAAGAGCAGATAAACTTTTGGCAATGGACCAATTTAATTACCAAGTACCAACATGGACCACCGCCTAAAGTATATATTGCTAATATATGATATGACATTTACCCCAAATAAAATAATATTATTACAGCAAAATCGGAAAATCGTTAATGCAGCATCTAATATTTAAAAAATAAATAAATAAAACAACTTAGAAGGTTGTATGATTGAAAATTAAACTTTGGGCGACTTTCAACCTATTTTAAAACCATAGTCAATTCGTTCATAAGTAAACTTCCAACTCTATGAAAAATTAACATTAAAACAGTACCTTTTCATCCAGAAAAGCTCTTATTTTTGATTCAGTAAGTTCATCTTCATCCTCAGAGAGAGATCGGGCTATTTGGAACAAACTACAGCTGCCAGGAGATATAATCATAGTACTGACAACTTCATCAGACTGCAGCTCACCATCCAAGGTTGTTTGTCCTTGCAGTTCAAATGCGTCATTAATAGACAGTTCTTCCATGGGGCTGAAACTCTAATTTACCAAATGTATATGTAAACAAATTTAGTTCCTCGCTATCCAATAGTAAAATGTAAATGCTAGAAAAAAACTTAAGAAATAGGGGAGTGTACGGGTCAGTTTTGGGCTTAAACAAAACCAAAATCTGAAAATTCATTTTTTGGGTTTTAAAAACGGTTCGTTTTAGTTTTTACATTTTCACAATGGATTTGGTTCAGTTTCAGTATTTTCAGTTTTGCCATTTAAGGGTCGGTTTTGGGCTCAAACCAAACCAGAAAAGTCATTTTTTCAGTTTTTGGGTTTCTTAAAATGGTATTGGTTCGGATTCAGTTTTTTGGGTTTTAACGTTGAGTTTAGGGACATTTGGGAATTTCTTGGGCCAAATAATGGCCTAAAATAATTAACTTGAACTAAAATGATTAACTAATCACACATTTGGGCATAAATTTTTTGGGTTATACCATTTATTACTCTTTTTTATGAATTACTTAACATTCAAAAATTTACCAAAAAAAAAAGAAAAAAACACTGTAATCCACAAATTCTGTTAGACTTAATCATTATGTTCACAGGTTTGTTAACATACGGGTCACGAGTCAATGTTCACAGGTTTGTTAACATACGGGTCACGAGTCAATGTTCACAGGTTTGTTAACATACGGGTCACGAGTCAATGTTCAGATCAGTCAAAACAGAAGTCGGGTTAGACTTCTGGATTAAGTAAAAGGATGTGTTGTGTAAACAACTTATGTGTCAAGGTGTTATATTAGAAAAGTTAAAATAATGGTTAGCATATCTAGGAAGATAAGGTTGTAACTTGCAACTAGTTGTGCAAGTTGTTTAAGATTATGCAGATTTTATGTTGTATGTTTTAGTATAAATAGGTGGCTAAAGTGTCTTGTAAAAGTGTGGTGGTTTAATCCCTTTAATACAAAAACAGTTTGCGTCTTTTGAATACCAACAAATTCATAACAACTATCGGTTTTTTCTGTTTTTACGGGTAGGTTTGGTTGTAAAAGTCGGTTAGCTTTTTTAGGTCTTCATTACATGCAAAACCAAACCAAGAACTCAGTATTTGGAAAAAAGTAAACATAAAACCAAGCCTTTTGTTTTGAGTTGGGCTCAGTTATTTCGGTTGCAGGCACATCCCTATGAACGTAAATACCTACCTTAAACTCATTAAGCATTGAAGCAGATTTCAACTTTACTTTGCCATCCTCTATAAAGCCATTGCCATCTAACAGACACCTGTCATTATTACTGTCTTCTGCTCTCGATTCTTTACAGTTTCCAGAAGTTACAGTAGAGAAGTTTAGAGTTCCCAAATTGCATATATCAAGCGAATCCCGGCTGTCAATTAATAAAAAAAATAATATTAATGCTGCATGAAGTCATCATCATCATTACTTTCATAGGCAGACTGCAGACAAAACGTTATCTTATTTGCTCAGTAACAAATGAAAAGGCAACAATTTCCCAATCAAATCCTATTTGGGATATCACTATATCAGAGTTCCAACATGTTTACTACAATTTTAATCCAAACTCAATTTTGTCCAATCCTGTATAAATTTTTTATATATACTTTTTTAAAGTTAAGTGAGGCAATGAAACATATATGAATCTCGGTCAGCAAACAAGCAAATAAGCAAGTTTTAAAAGCTCACCCAAACACCCGGGGTGTTTGGGTGAGCTTTTAAAACTTGCTTGTTTGCTTGTTGAAAAGCAAATTGTGTTTGGCAAAGCTCCTCCAATAGGTTCAAATTGGAGCCTTTCAAAAGTTGCTTTTGCTTTTCAAAAAGCAAATAAGCAAAAGCAATTTTAAAAGCTCACCCACACATCCCCTAAGTAATAATTTTTTCCACTAACATGAAGTAAAAGGTAATAGTGAAAAAAGAAAATTCACTGGATGATAACCAAGTTTCATAACTATAACTGTTAAGTTTAAGTCAAAAACTCAAACTGGTAACCAAGATTCATGAATGTTTCATTTGCCTCACTTGATTTTAAAAAATTTAAACATCTATAAAAAAACAAAACCAAAAATATATATAAGATTGGACGATCTAATGAAATTTAAGTGACTTTAGTGAACAATTAGGAAACTCAGTTACTATTGTATATAGTTGCCCCTATTTCTAATCAATAGAGAAAAATGATAGCATAGATATTACTCCAGTAACTCCACAAAGTTCATCATTTGGTCATCACTGAAAAAACCTTATTCATATAGAAGTCAAAACATGTGTATGCAGTCAAACATTGCTTTTACTTTGAGATGTATGTATTATGATAATAATGTAACATTGCTATATTATTATACTCACGAGTAATCCATAACGCTTGTGCATGTAGATGAAGGAGCTTCTGTACTTTCCTGGACACAATAAATTAACATGAAACGAGATAATGAATGGAAGATTATTGATAAAAATGCAGATAAATATGTGCTAATAACAAACCATTGTAGGAGTACCAACAGAATTTTGCTGAGATTTCCCTGTAACAAAAGGATGCTGCAACAGAAAATGCAAAAACATTGACATAAACTAAGAAAACAAAAAATATTAAAAAATAAAAGTAAAATCACCTGCAGCAAATCAGAAGCAGAAGGCCTCAACTCAGGTTCCCTGAAATATAATAAAATTTGGTGTAACTAAAATGAAATGTAAAAAAAGTAAGATAATTTACAAGTGTTGTCATTTATGTATGAGGAAACTTGCAGCTCCTGTCTTTTAACTTCAATAAGTACAAAAAATGCCCTGAAGTTCATATGTTGTCACATTTTTTGTCCTTTACACTAACAGGTGTTAGATATGTCTATTGAATCCAGTCACGTGGATTGCGCATTGAGGGTATTTTTTCATTAAAAAGGGTCAAATGACCACAATGGCCTCGTGCACATTGCACGTGACTGGATTTAACGAATAAATCTAACGCCCATTAATGAAAAAGACAAAAAGTGTGACAACATATGAACTTCAGGGACATTTTTTGTACTAATTGAAGTTAACACGACCTGCAAGTTACCCCATACCTAAAGAATAAAAACTGTAACTTACACAAACAAGTAACAATAATAACACCTGAGTAAACTGAAAAAGAATGAATGTGCATACAATAACATAAAATATCTATACAGTAGAAATACTGACTTTGTTTCATCTTGAAGAACTGAAATGTATGTAGTACAAAATGAGTAAACGCACGTACTTATGTAAGCATTTCAGCAGTAAATCCTGGGCCTCAAAAGAAAGCTGGTCAGGAATAGGAGGATGAGACTTGGTGGTACCAATATAAAAAAGAGCCGCAACCTGATATAAAAATGACGCTTACACAGTATAAATAATGTACTAAATGTGATTAGATATAATATTATAAATTTCATATCCATACTTTTTCAAATAAAGTGATTTAGAAAGTGAATACATTTTGACCGACTTCAACCCATTTGGCTTGTTAAAGATAACAATGTCAATACCTCAACTCGACCCATTTCTATAAAAATAGGTTGAAATCAGGAGAGAATTATAAAAGGTAATTTAAACAGTACCTCCTGATAGTGTTGACTCCAAGGAGGCTTTCCTGTAGCCATCTCAATAATTGTACACCCAACACTCCATATGTCAGCAGAACTAAAAATCAACAGAAAAGATATTTATAGGTGTGATGCATAGAAGATGGCGGAAAAGATGTTATGCACATATGCATGTGTATATGCATTATATGTGTATGTGTGTACATACGTACATATAATTATAGATATATACATGTATATGGTATACTCTTCTACGTAGATCCCCTATAAAGATGAATCTTGTTACGCTTGAGTTTTATTTTTTTGCTTGTTTGGACTTTCTCTTTTCTTGAGTAGGCCTTAGAGTATGTATTCTATGTTTGTATAGTCTGGTGGTGATAATTCAGATTTCAGACCATTTATTACACAAATTACTATTGTTTACTTGTTTGATGATCTGCAATTCTGCACAATAATTTTTAGTTGTGTGAAGTGTTATTACTTTCACAATTCTAATATTAATTGGAAGATTTTAGCTGTTAATCATATGATTTTTTAATTGAATTAGAGAATAGTATTCACTTTATATGCCTATTGTATATTTTTAGTTACTGAGCTTCCTTTCATCTTGAGTGTGTGCTTTTTTCGCGCCTATGTGACAGTGCAACTTTCGTCACTATGTGTACGTAACTATATATATGTCATTGTTGTCAATAGCGAATAGGGCGGTAAATAGCGACTGCTATTTCATATTTAGCAATAAAGGAGTAGAAAAGTTTTAAGCAAATAATTAGGGTTTATATTCACAAAATAAGCTTTTACAGTGGAAGTTGTGGAAGGTGCAGCTGTTTGGTCGATAAACAACCCTAAAAAATAAGTTTCTACCACTTTTTATATTAAAAAATAAAATAAAAATTAAAAAAAAAACCTAAATACCGCTATAATCACGCTAAATGTCCGATATTTAGTATACAGCGGCCTATAGCCGCATCGCTACGTAGCGCGCTATAGTGCCCGCTATCATCACTATTGACAACTATGATATATGTATGTATATGTATATATCTATATACTTGACTGTACTCACAAGCTATGGCCAGTCTGGAGAATAACTTCAGGAGCCATCCAATATGGTGTCCCCTTCATTGACTTTGCTCCTGATCCATTAGCCTGACCAAAACATAGTTTTCAATCACATAACCTACTAAGCCATGATAATATATCTATAATTTAATAGATGTGAGGCAAGTGATGAGCTTACCAGCTCAACAACTTGCTTTGATGCACCAAAATCTGCTAGTTTGATGCAACCTTTATTGTCTACCAAAATGTTTGCCCCCTGAACATGAAAAGATAGCATACCATTTCTGATTGCACTATGATGTAGCGTAACAAAAAAATAAACAAAACAGAAATATGCACCTTAATGTCTCTGTGCATAATGCCATTCTTGTGCAAATAATCAAGACCCAATAATAGTTGTTTCGTGTACATTCTTATAACCTGCTTGTAAAAAAATTAATAAATCTATCGTATATTAAAATAGCTAAAAACCGAAAAATGAAATTTACATACTGCTTCAGGAAATGGTCCAAAATTCCCTAAAAGAGATGAAATTGATCCTCCAGGGACAAACTCCAGAAGAATATTTAAAGTTTCCTCTTCTCGTACGGTTCCAAGATATCTCTAAAGTGCCACAAAGTAACAAACTAACAATGTTATATAATTAGTTTAAAAAATAACCTTAATTTCTTAATAGCTAGATATGATTGCACGTACAACAATATTTGGATGAGAGAGATTCTTCAGAAGCTTTACTTCTTCTTCAAGTTCTCGTATGTGAACCTACTTGTAGAATTCAATGAGTGTATTAAGCACCAAAACCTGATACTAATAACTTAATGTGAAGTCACAGAGGAAAAGCAATCAGCACTTGCTATAGAACTTTACATTTACATTTTGCCATTCAAGTTTATATGAAGTTATCTTTTGCATGGATCTTATGAACAAAATGTAAGTCCCCCCGGGGCGTCGCCGATCGATACGAGATCCGCACGAGGTCTATGAGTGCGGAATCCTCCTAGACTCGTTTAATGGTGTAGAAGACGAAGAACACGATTACACACAAACACATATACGAACAAACACACGAATGGGATAAACACATCTGCAGATTTTTTATAATAATCAAAACACATTACATACCAAACACGAAAACCAATGACGGCCGACCCGAGGTGAGCTCTACCTCGAACCGTCCCAAACGACTCTCCCTCTCGGTTTCTCTCTAGACAAATAAACTGATCACTCAAAACTCTAATTTTCTGGATTCACAAACCTAACCAAGACACATATATATATATAAACAACTTCACGGGCTTGGGCCTGTAGGCGAAGTTGTTCTAACTTCGCCTATGGCGAAGTTGTCCTAACTTCGTACATCGTTTCCGCTGATCAGAATTGCATAGCGACGGTCACAAAATGCACCAACAGACTCCCCTTTGACCGTTCCTCTCAATTCTAACAAACACAAAAGATCATCTGTTACAAAACATGCACCAACAGACTCCCTCTTAACTGATGATCTTCTGTTTGCTCTTCAACCAGCCGTGTCTGAAACTGTCTTGTAGCTTCACAAATCTACCAATCACCCAGCGTCTTCCATATCAGATCTCCCCTTCAGTGTAAGCTTCTCCGACTAAATAGATTGAGGTCTTTGAAATGCATGCATCCCCGTGCCTAATTGATCATCTCAACCAATCACGTGAGTCCTTCTGACTTCACAACACGTGAAGTTGGGCTCCCTCCACAACTTCACCAACACGTCGGCATACGATAAGGTTTAATCTTCAACTACTCAACATCAAGTGATCAATTTCATCACAAAACCACCTTGACAGAATCT
Source organism: Bidens hawaiensis (assembly GCF_021521415.1). NCBI lineage: Eukaryota > Viridiplantae > Streptophyta > Magnoliopsida > Asterales > Asteraceae > Bidens > Bidens hawaiensis. The sequence goes on along the minus strand of NW_027497982.1, from coordinate 73,364 downwards.
AACACACATGACCATTACTTAATCTGAAGCATCTTCAATCACCAGGGATAACGATCAAGAACATAAACACTTTAATTCCTGATTAAATCCAACTTGTTCCATAATTTTCACTTTAATAAATAAGCATCACGTTTCAGGATCCAATTCTCGAACGCCTTGAAAATAACATAAATAATATGCTCTGACCGCAATCCAGTAATGACAAAAACCTTCAGTTCAATTTGACTTTCTTCAGTTGGTCAACCTCGAACAACAACAATTTCATTGCCCACAAACACCCAAATATGTGTCAATATTTCAATCAATATCCCATTCACAACCTCAACTCCATATCCAGAGTTGACACGTATTTGTTCACACGTAAGACCAAGAGATAAAAGTTTCACTCGTTGACGGAACAACGTCTTCGGTCTCACAATAATCGTGTACACCTGGCCATACAGACGAAAACTTCAAACATTTTTTTTTCTTTCCTTTTTTTTTTTTAACTTCGCCTAAAGTCAACTTCGCCTAAAAGTCAACTTCGCCCCTCCTTAACTTCGCCTGTCCTTAACTTCGCTCCTCATAAACTTCGCCCGGCCATAACTTCGCCTGGCTGCTAACTTCGCCTGACAAATAACTTCGCCTGAGATAAGCGAACTTGTGAGGTAGGCAAAGTTGTGAATAACTTCGCTTAACCTTATATCTTCGCCTAAACCCTAAAATTTAAGCGACAACTTCGCCTGAACTCCATAACTTCGCCTGCGGCGGCTGTTCGGCCAGAAACGCATCAAAAACGTGCCAGAAACACCAAAACGCAGATCTCGAACCATAGCATAAGAGCCTAAGGCTTTGATACCACTTGTAAGTCCCCCCGAGGCGTCGCCGATCGATACGAGATCCGCACGAGGTCTATGAGTGCGGAATCCTCCTAGACTCGTTTAATGGTGTAGAAGACGAAGAACACGATTACACACAAACACATATACGAACAAACACACGAATGGGATAAACACATCTGCAGATCTTTTATAATAATCAAAACACATTACATACTAAACACGAAAACCAATGACGGCCGACCCGAGGTGAGCTCTACCTCGGGCCGTCCCAAACGACTTTCCCTCTCGGTTTCTCTCTAGACAAATAAACTGATCACTCAAAACTCTAATTTTCTGGATTCACAAACCTAACCAAGACACATATATATATATAAACAACTTCACGGGCTTGGGCCTGTAGGCGAAGTTGTTACAACTTCGCCTAAGGCGAAGTTGTTCTAACTTCGCCTATGGCAGAAGTTGTTACAACTTCGCCTATGGCGAAGTTGTCCTAACTTCGTACATCGTTTCCGCTGATCAGAATTGCATAGCGATGGCGAAGTTGTCCTAACTTCGTACATCGTTTCCGCTGATCAGAATTGCATAGCGACGGTCACAAAATGCACCAACAGACTCCCCTTTGACCGTTCCTCTCAATTCTAACAAACACAAAAGATCATCTGTTACAAAACATGCACCAACACAAAAAATAAGTACCAACTGACCACAGTCCCACACAGAAACCAACAGACTAACATCATCAAACAAATATGGCGATCAGATAAGTAATTAGATTTTGCCTCCATAATATCCATCTCACAGTAGAAAACTAAGTACCATTACAGTTGTTTGGTATAGAAATTCAAGTAACTAAACATCCATATGCATCTAATTTATGCTAAGTTTCATAACATCTACTTGAACTTCAATAACCAAACCGTTAACCAAACGGAAAACCAACAAAACCAAACCAAAATTAACCGAAAAGCAAATTAACCAAAAATCGATTATTGATTATTTTTTGTACCCGAGGTTAACCAAAATTAAACAAACCGAACCAAAAACCAACAAAACTGAACTGAAATTAACCGAAAATCGGTTATCGGTTATTTTTTGTATCCTAGATTAACCGAAACTAACCAAACCGAACCAAAAACCGACAAAGCCAAAACTAACGAAAACTGGTTATCGGTTATTTTTAACCAAACCAGACCATTCATATTTTCATATATTTCTAGCTTTATACCCCCTTTTCATGTATTTAAGCTTCATTTCATGTATTTATGCATCCATTTCATATATTTACACCTTCATTTCTTGTACTTATGCCTCCATTTCATGTATTTATACCTTCATTTCATGTATTTATACATCCATTTCATGCAATTCTAAGTAAAAGTTTCAACCCAAATATGATTTTGGTTATCAAACCGAAAATTAAAAAATTCACCGATAACCAAAAAGCCGATTGGTTACTTTGAATGAAGCAAACCGAACTCTAAGTTGAAGTAATCTGATAGAAAGAAAATGATATAGAAAATATGCATAGAACTACTAAATCCAAACAATCATCACAAGCTTAAGTTACCAGACCTGAGTCTTCTCGTTGAAAGCAGTGTTAGCTGCAATTGAAACCTAAAACCACAGCAAAAGAAATCAAACTCAGACCAGCATAATAACTAATTAGAAAAAAAAAAATAAAAGCAAAACATAACCTGCTTAACGGCAAGCAGCTCTCCAGAATCGAGATTCATGCCCATATAGACCTGACCGAAGGCCCCGCAGCCGATCAACTCACCTCTTCGCCAGCGAATAACAACCTGGTCATCACTAATCAGCTTGGGCAGAACTCGATTGAAAACCCTAGACTTGCGGACACATGAATTGATCCTATCCACTAGGGTTCCTTCGGGTGAACGGAAAACCAGAGATCGGCGGACGGATCCGAAGATGTCATTCATTGAACTGGTGTCAGTATTATGAAATTATTATTAGGGTTTATGTTTCAGAACATGGGAGGGAGGGAAAGAGGATTTTCAAAATATCAAAACCCTTTGCTGACAGACTAATTGACTAAAGGTTTGACTTTTTTCAAACTGTGAACTGTGATGGCCAAGATTAGTGGATCTTACTTTCGTCTATTTCTTTTTCATTTAATTTATTTTCTTAGATTACCCAAATTTAATTGAAGTAGTAGAAGGGTGGACGATCAAGAAACCGTGCCCGTCCCCCCGTGATTTTGTAAAATCATGCGTTTTTTATCATGTTTTTTTATATATTATACGATAAAAGGAAACACTATTGAACATGTGTCACCACCGTCTTTAGCTTACTACCATGTAAATCAAGGAGAAGGTCTGTCTGCCCTATTTACAAAGCTCCATTTTAAAGCTTTTTGATATTATCTAGGTCCACATTTGCAATATGAACATTCAAATTTTAAAACTTTCATCCCTCTCTATTGATTGAAGCTTTAATCTTGAACACATAAAATGGCATAAATCTCTAGTGCCTTGCTAATCAGTCGATGTAAGTTCCGAATAGCCCGCATTTCCAAGGTTGGATCTAAAGATTGACTCCTCAGTTCATACCTTTCAAAGGTTTAAACATAGGCTTGTGCAGGAGTGAAGTGCCGTCTCATTGATACATCCAAAATTAGGTGTTTCTAGTTAATGTAAGAATTATTATTTTTCATCATCTATCGAATCTATGTTCAACTCAGTGTTCTATTTTATTATCAACTCAGCGTTTTTCCTTTTTCTTGCTATTTTCTCTAAGGCCACCTTAATAAAGTCTTAAAAGATAAACGTCTCATCCGACAGTTGATATCTTTTGATACCTTAGCCACTACTGTCAGTTTATTGTTTCGAGCTTTTATAAGTGCTTAAAGCTTTTAGCAAAGTAAAACATTTATTTATAAAGGTAAAATATTCACACGTTTGTATAAATCGTAATTTCATTCTAAGCAACAGAATTCCACAAAATGCAAGTAAATGGTTTTGATTTTTAAAACTAGTAAAATGACCAAAGTAACCTCCAACCAACATTGAATTCCACTTTAATCATAGTATTTGCCTAACACTCCACTAACAAACAAGCAAACAAACCAACCAAAACCCCAAACTAATATGTATTTGTTTCATCAAACAAATCCAACTGTTTTCTTTCCTCATGAAACAAACTACTTCCTAACTCCCTTTGTAGTACCTTTGTACTTCAGAGGACTCCAAACCAACTGTTTTCTTTGCAAGGCCACAACCGTCGGATGCTTCGGTTTCCACGAACCCACAGCATGTGAAGGCGCTACCCATGAACCTCCTTGGTGCAGCAGCAACAGGCGTCGCCTCCACAGGCCCCAGAGGCGACGACTGCACACGAGATGTCCTCCACATCCTTTGCGGGTCCCACACAAACGACTGCACCCACACGATCATTTCTCATCCGCGGTGCATTAATTTGCCTCATAACCGGGGTCATCATGCTCGAGCTTGAACTCGGTTCAGACTGAAACGTGGTGGCAATAGAGGCCCGTCTTCTCGGTTTGATGGTTTGGCTGGTCAAAGTGGTTGAAACCGGTTTTACAGCAAAGGACCCACGCCGGGCCCGTAGAGTTGGTTTCATGTTTGATGCTTTTGTGAGATTTTCTTTGTCATCATTTGAGAGGTTATGCTGAGTTGTGAATGTTTTAGGTTTTAGTGACGTGGCGGGTGATGGCTGAGGTGGCATGAAGTTACTGATTCTTCTTAATGGGAGTCTAATTTTTGAAGGGCCTACTGGTGGTCTCTTTTCTGATATTGTGGTCAAACCTTGTTTTAGTGAAGATAGAGAAGAGTGTGAAGAAGCTGCTGCAGCAAGTGCTCTCGGTTCTCTTGTTTTTGTCTAGTTTTCCGCTCTTCGGCTAGTTGGCTCTCGAGATCCCGAACCTATACATACAAAGAAATAACAGTATATTAGATGAATTATTAGATATATTAACTTTTGACCTGTAATCCTCCCTATTAATGGCTTAATTCAACTCCTGACTCATGGATGAGTTCTACAATGATTTAAATGAATAAAACTTGCAATATTACGTTTTTAACTTAAAAAAATGGACTGCTTATATCTTTTTTGCTGGTTGGTCAAATCCGTCCTGTTTTGACCAGCACCTAAAAACATGACTGTTATTTGATAAACATAAGCTGATTTCATCAATAATTATAAGTTATTGAGTGATCTTTGACTCAATAAAAGGTCACTAATACTTTGTTTTTTGCAGGCCCGACCTGTTTTGACCAGCACTGAAAAACTTGACTACTGTTCGTTGAACCAAAGCCGAATTTATCAGCAATAATCAATATATATTTAGTGAGTTTTGACTCGATAAACTTCAAAATGTCTTATTTCTTCTTTTTTGGCAGGTTGATCAAATCCGTGTTTTGACCAGCACTGAAAAACTTGACTCTTTTTTGTTGAACAGAAGACAATTTTATCAATAAATATTATTAGTTATCATTAAGTTTTCACTTGACTTGTGACAATTTTATCAATAAAAACTTGGACCAGTTCTACTATAATCAAAATGCCTAAAACTTCAAAATTCACTTCTTAATCACAGGCTGGTTAAACCCGGCCTGTTTTTGACCGTCACTGAAAAAATCGACTATTATTTGTTGAATAGGTGCCGATTTGCAGATTTTATCGATAAGTATCATTAGTTATTTAGTGAGGTTTGGCTCGACTCATGACTCTTGGACGAGTTCTACCATTGACTTAAATGCATAAAACTTGCAATATCATTTGACAAACTTCAAAATGATTGAACTAATGATTTCTTTTTTGCTGGTCTGGTTTGACCAGCACTTAAAAATTAGTCTACAATTGACTTAAATGCACAAAACTTACAATATCACTTGACAAACTCCAAAATGATTCGTTTTTGCAGCTGATCAAACCCACCACATTTGACCAACACTTAAAATTTAGACTATTGTTATGTACCTTTTCTTGAAGAGTTCTACATATGTGTTCTCTAGCAGAGAGTCGTAGTTGCAGAGATTGTACACTATCCTGTAATTTTTTTGTTTCCTTTTCATCCTGCTTTGCTTTCTCCGCCTGTTTAACATAAAATATAGCACATAACGAAATATGAAAAGCCAACATAACTAATTTGACTTCTTTTAAGAAAATTACCAGTTGCTTATACTTAAAAAGATCAGAGATTTCTGTTTGTTTACGCGCTGGACCATGCTCAACACCTCTCACACAACTTGCAAAATTTAGTGAGCAAATGGTTTCACCAAGATCTGATGAACTTGGGCTGATTTGGACGAACATCAGTGTCTTACAATCACCACCTGCACACATTTTAAGGTAATTTTGACAGCATCAGCATCTTCAAATGCACAAATGGGATTTAACAAACATCAATAGAGAAAACTGAAAACCTCACCTAATGAGCTTTGCAGAATATGGGTAAGCTTTGAATTCCTGATTGGGTCAAAAAAGTAGATAAAAATAAGATTAAACGTTGAAACAAGTGTTTTTAACAATATTATTATTTGGAAGGAGGATTATATAAGGAACGTGAGCTGTTTTTGATGCAAGTGCAGAAATTACATCTCCTAATGCAGAAAGCGACTTGTTTATAAACTGGGATTCCTTCAATCTTTCACCTTCAACCTCAATCTTCCCAACTCGTTCACTTCCCGCCAAATCTACAAGCCAAAGATGGCTTCTAGTCCTCTGTCCATTCAACATATTTTCACCGATAACAGTCACTCGCAATAAGCTATACCAAACAAAGATATCCAGTAAGCAATATATTTTTAAAACTAAAAACCTTTTTAATAATATACAATTCTAGCAAATTTACCAGTGAGAACGACTACTAAGCTCATTAGCATTGGTTGATCCAACCGAACGCGCACGGGTCCCATGTTTTAGCAGTTCCCAAACTTCATCAGTCTTGTAAACTGCCACCTCAGATAGCCCGGGTACTTCTTGGGTACCTTCAGCTGATTGTTTTGCAGAATATGGGTAAGCTTTGAATTCCTGATTGGGTCAAAAAAGTAGATAAAAATAAGATTAAACGTTGAAACAAGTGTTTTTAACAATATTATTATTTGGAAGGAGGATTATATATACCTGTAAGGAACGTGAGCTGTTTTTGATGCAAGTGCAGAAATTACATCTCCTAATGCAGAAAGCGACTTGTTTATAAACTGGGATTCCTTCAATCTTTCACCTTCAACCTCAATCTTCCCAACTCGTTCACTTCCCGCCAAATCTACAAGCCAAAGATGGCTTCTAGTCCTCTGTCCATTCAACATATTTTCACCGATAACAGTCACTCGCAATAAGCTATACCAAACAAAGATATCCAGTAAGCAATATATTTTTAAAACTAAAAACCTTTTTAATAATATACAATTCTAGCAAATTTACCAGTGAGAACGACTACTAAGCTCATTAGCATTGGTTGATCCAACCGAACGCGCATGGGTCCCATGTTTTAGCAGTTCCCAAACTTCATCAGTCTTGTAAACTGCCACCTCAGATAGCATATTTTCACCGATAACAGTCTTGTAAACTTCAACATATTTTCACCGATAACAGTCACTCGCAATAAGCTATACCAAACAAAGATATCCAGTAAGCAATATATTTTTAAAACTAAAAACCTTTTTAATAATATACAATTCTAGCAAATTTACCAGTGAGAACGACTACTAAGCTCATTAGCATTGGTTGATCCAACCGAACGCGCACGGGTCCCATGTTTTAGCAGTTCCCAAACTTCATCAGTCTTGTAAACTGCCACCTCAGATAGCCCGGGTACTTCTTGGGTACCTTCAGCTGATTGTTTTGCAGAATATGGGTAAGCTTTGAATTCCTGATTGGGTCAAAAAAGTAGATAAAAATAAGATTAAACGTTGAAACAAGTGTTTTTAACAATATTATTATTTGGAAGGAGGATTATATATACCTGTAAGGAACGTGAGCTGTTTTTGATGCAAGTGCAGAAATTACATCTCCTAATGCAGAAAGCGACTTGTTTATAAACTGGGATTCCTTCAATCTTTCACCTTCAACCTCAATCTTCCCAACTCGTTCACTTCCCGCCAAATCTACAAGCCAAAGATGGCTTCTAGTCCTCTGTCCATTCAACATATTTTCACCGATAACAGTCACTCGCAATAAGCTATACCAAACAAAGATATCCAGTAAGCAATATATTTTTAAAACTAAAAACCTTTTTAATAATATACAATTCTAGCAAATTTACCAGTGAGAACGACTACTAAGCTCATTAGCATTGGTTGATCCAACCGAACGCGCACGGGTCCCATGTTTTAGCAGTTCCCAAACTTCATCAGTCTTGTAAACTGCCACCTCAGATAGCATATTTTCACCGATAACAGTCTTGTAAACTTCAACATATTTTCACCGATAACAGTCACTCGCAATAAGCTATACCAAACAAAGATATCCAGTAAGCTATTTTTAAAACTAAAAACCTTTTTAATAATATACAATTCTAGCAAATTTACCAGTGAGAACGACTACTAAGCTCATTAGCATTGGTTGATCCAACCGAACGCGCACGGGTCCCATGTTTTAGCAGTTCCCAAACTTCATCAGTCTTGTAAACTGCCACCTCAGATAGCCCGGGTACTTCTTGGGTACCTTCAGCTGATTGTTTTGCAGAATATGGGTAAGCTTTGAATTCCTGATTGGGTCAAAAAAGTATATAAAAATAAGATTAAACGTTGAAACAAGTGTTTTTAACAATATTATTATTTGGAAGGAGGATTATATATACCTGTAAGGAACGTGAGCTGTTTTTGATGCAAGTGCAGAAATTACATCTCCTAATGCAGAAAGCGACTTGTTTATAAACTGGGATTCCTTCAATCTTTCACCTTCAACCTCAATCTTCCCAACTCGTTCACTTCCCGCCAAATCTACAAGCCAAAGATGGCTTCTAGTCCTCTGTCCATTCAACATATTTTCACCGATAACAGTCACTCGCAATAAGCTATACCAAACAAAGATATCCAGTAAGCAATATATTTTTAAAACTAAAAACCTTTTTAATAATATACAATTCTAGCAAATTTACCAGTGAGAACGACTACTAAGCTCATTAGCATTGGTTGATCCAACCGAACGCGCACGGGTCCCATGTTTTAGCAGTTCCCAAACTTCATCAGTCTTGTAAACTGCCACCTCAGATAGCCCGGGTACTTCTTGGGTACCTTCAGCTGATTGTTTTGCAGAATATGGGTAAGCTTTGAATTCCTGATTGGGTCAAAAAAGTAGATAAAAATAAGATTAAACGTTGAAACAAGTGTTTTTAACAATATTATTATTTGGAAGGAGGATTATATATACCTGTAAGGAACGTGAGCTGTTTTTGATGCAAGTGCAGAAATTACATCTCCTAATGCAGAAAGCGACTTGTTTATAAACTGGGATTCCTTCAATCTTTCACCTTCAACCTCAATCTTCCCAACTCGTTCACTTCCCGCCAAATCTACAAGCCAAAGATGGCTTCTAGTCCTCTGTCCATTCAACATATTTTCACCGATAACAGTCACTCGCAATAAGCTATACCAAACAAAGATATCCAGTAAGCAATATATTTTTAAAACTAAAAACCTTTTTAATAATATACAATTCTAGCAAATTTACCAGTGAGAACGACTACTAAGCTCATTAGCATTGGTTGATCCAACCGAACGCGCACGGGTCCCATGTTTTAGCAGTTCCCAAACTTCATCAGTCTTGTAAACTGCCACCTCAGATAGCCCGGGTACTTCTTGGGTACCTTCAGCTGATTGTTTTTGCAGAATATGGGTAAGCTTTGAATTCCTGATTGGGTCAAAAAAGTAGATAAAAATAAGATTAAACGTTGAAACAAGTGTTTTTAACAATATTATTATTTGGAAGGAGGATTATATATACCTGTAAGGAACGTGAGCTGTTTTTGATGCAAGTGCAGAAATTACATCTCCTAATGCAGAAAGCGACTTGTTTATAAACTGGGATTCCTTCAATCTTTCACCTTCAACCTCAATCTTCCCAACTCGTTCACTTCCCGCCAAATCTACAAGCCAAAGATGGCTTCTAGTCCTCTGTCCATTCAACATATTTTCACCGATAACAGTCACTCGCAATAGGCTATACCAAACAAAGATATCCAGTAAGCAATATATTTTTAAAACTAAAAACCTTTTTAATAATATACAATTCTAGCAAATTTACCAGTGAGAACGACTACTAAGCTCATTAGCATTGGTTGATCCAACCGAACGCGCACGGGTCCCATGTTTTAGCAGTTCCCAAACTTCATCAGTCTTGTAAACTGCCACCTCAGATAGCCCGGGTACTTCTTGGGTACCTTCAGCTGATTGTTTTGCAGAATATGGGTAAGCTTTGAATTCCTGATTGGGTCAAAAAAGTAGATAAAAATAAGATTAAACGTTGAAACAATTGTTTTTAACAATATTATTATTTGGAAGGAGGATTATATATACCTGTAAGGAACGTGAGCTGTTTTTGATGCAAGTGCAGAAATTACATCTCCTAATGCAGAAAGCGACTTGTTTATAAACTGGGATTCCTTCAATCTTTCACCTTCAACCTCAATCTTCCCAACTCGTTCACTTCCCGCCAAATCTACAAGCCAAAGATGGCTTCTAGTCCTCTGTCCATTCAACATATTTTCACCGATAACAGTCACTCGCAATAAGCTATACCAAACAAAGATATCCAGTAAGCAATATATTTTTAAAACTAAAAACCTTTTTAATAATATACAATTCTAGCAAATTTACCAGTGAGAACGACTACTAAGCTCATTAGCATTGGTTGATCCAACCGAACGCGCACGGGTCCCATGTTTTAGCAGTTCCCAAACTTCATCAGTCTTGTAAACTGCCACCTCAGATAGCCCGGGTACTTCTTGGGTACCTTCAGCTGATTGTTTTTGCAGAATATGGGTAAGCTTTGAATTCCTGATTGGGTCAAAAAAGTAGATAAAAATAAGATTAAACGTTGAAACAAGTGTTTTTAACAATATTATTATTTGGAAGGAGGATTATATATACCTGTAAGGAACGTGAGCTGTTTTTGATGCAAGTGCAGAAATTACATCTCCTAATGCAGAAAGCGACTTGTTTATAAACTGGGATTCCTTCAATCTTTCACCTTCAACCTCAATCTTCCCAACTCGTTCACTTCCCGCCAAATCTACAAGCCAAAGATGGCTTCTAGTCCTCTGTCCATTCAACATATTTTCACCGATAACAGTCACTCGCAATAAGCTATACCAAACAAAGATGTCCAGTAAGCAATATATTTTTAAAACTAAAAACCTTTTTAATAATATACAATTCTAGCAAATTTACCAGTGAGAACGACTACTAAGCTCATTAGCATTGGTTGATCCAACCGAACGCGCACGGGTCCCATGTTTTAGCAGTTCCCAAACTTCATCAGTCTTGTAAACTGCCACCTCAGATAGCCCGGGTACTTCTTGGGTACCTTCAGCTGATTGTTTTACCTCTAACCTGCATTTAAAACAAAAACATTAGCCAAAGTGTCAAACAAGGTTAACATGCGAACAATAATTATGCCAACAAGCTTACTTTTTAGGAGGTTGATTTGCATCCTCAACCAAGAGGTCTTTTATCTTCTCATTGTAGACCTCTAACATGCTTACAAATAGTTGGTATTTCATAATATCATTTCTTTCATCAGATAATTTGAATAACTCCTCCAAAGTACGGTAGTTGACACCCCTGTTTTCAGCAGTTCCTTCCATTGTGAACGTTTTCCCAGTTCCAGTTTGCCCATATGCAAAGATGCATACATTGAATCCATCAAGTACTGACATCACTAATGGTGAAGTTTGTGCAAAAACAGCTTCTGCAAACATAGTTTAAATAAGCGTTCTTAACAAAAGTCTTTTGAATGTGGCATATTATTTATAAAAATATGCATATTCTGAGAAAAACAATCAAGATAAATAAATAAGCATGAAATGAAATGATCACTACCTTGGCTGTCCTCAGGTCTAAAAATGTGATCAAACTTGAACTGCTTTTTAGATGAATCAGATCCTATTATCTTTAACTCGTTCTCCTGAGATGAATCAAACTCAACAATAGAATTTGACCCTTTAGTAATCTCATCTTGGTTTAATGGTCTACATCTGCAAAAGACCCTAATATTGCCTTTGAGCTCAATCACTTCGTTGTATGTTTGTCTTCTTTTTGAGCACTCTGATTGACATCTGTTCTTCAACATTTGGCATTCTTCATGATGCTTTTTCTTCAATGCCTCATATTCCTCACCTTATAATCATAATTAACTACATTAGCAAACAGAAAGAGAACGAAACACAAATTGAAAGTGTAATAGCTTACCAAGATTCAGAAGAGCAGCAAACACCTCAGATCCAGGAAAAGAATCAGCAGTTAGACTTTTAACTTCATCACACAGTGCTATATGTTCTTTTCTCAAATTCTGAAACAATATAATTGCAGAAATTCACAATCTCAAGTATAACAAATAAAGGCAGAAAATGATTTGAATAACAAAATGAACAAAGGATTTGAAAATTATACAAAATAATTGGAGAAATTTGCAATCAAGTATTAAACAAAACTGATGTAGAAAATGATTAAAATAACAAACGAACAAAGGATTTGTAAATTGTACGAAATAAATGCAGAAATTCATAATCAGGTAGAAACAAAACTGATGCAGAAAACGATTAGAATAAAAGATCTGTAAATTATACAATATAATTGCTGAAATTTCCAATTTACAATCAAGTAGCATACAAAACTGATGCAGAAAATGATTAAAATAACAAATGAACAAAGGATTTTAAATTATACAAAATAATTGCAGAAATTCATAATCAAGTATAAACAAAACACACGTAGAAAATGATGTGAATAACAACATGAAAAAAGGATTTGTAATTTATACAAAATAATTTCAGAACTTACAAGCAATTACAAACACAACCGGTTCAATAAATAATTATAACAACAAAATGGACAAAGGATCCTTATAATTATCTGTAAATTATACCAAATAATTGCAGAAATTTACAATCAAGCTTAACAAAGGATCCGTGTAATTATCTGTTTATTATACAAAATAATTTTAGAAATTTGCAATCAATTACAAACAAAACTGATTTAAAAGATTTTTAATGACAAAATGAACAAAGGATCTGTGAATTATAGAAAATAATTGCAGAGTTTACAATCAAGCTTAAACAAAACTGATTCAGAAAATAATTATAATAACAAAATGAACATAGGTTTTGAATAATTATCTGTGAATTATACAAAATAATTGCAGAAATTTACAATCAATTACAAGCATCAACCGATTCAGAAAACAATTCGAATAACAAAAGTAAGAAGCGATTGGTAAATCATACCGTCACTTTGTCAGTCAACTGTTCGAACTTGTCAAATTTCAGAAGCATGTGCCAGTGCCGCTGACTTTCACAGCGCACTTCACCGCTACTCTGATCGCCTTCGCAATCACCATGTTCTGAAACCGAAAACGACACAATAAGCATCCAATTCAACAACGATATATCACGTTTAGGGTGACGATTTCTCACCTGTGAGAGAATCAGGCGATTGTTCTCGGGTTTGATCCGGATCCAGTTTCAAAAGCTTCATATTCATCGTTAGGGTTTCCAATTCGTGTGTGGTATCCGCCATGATCGGTCCGAGAGTGTGTGTGAAGAGAGGATTAGGGTTTGAGAGTTGAGAGCGTGTGTGAATGTGATGATATTATTATTCAAACGGCTACGGCACAAGAGACAGGTTAAAAGGGGGATTTTTTGAATTGGTTTTGAATTTGAAGAGATCTCAGCCGTTGATTTAAGATGCTCAATCATAACGGATTTATTTTGACTTTCTCTATTCAAATACCCATTTTGCTATTTGGACACATTGGCCCATCTATACGAGTCGTATAGCTATACTACTCGTATAGGTGGCAGCTTTTTATCAATATCCGTTAACCAGTTAATACGAGAAGGCATATACGAGTGGACGCCTATACGTGTTGTATGAGCTATACGAGACAATTTGAATTTTCATATATGAGTGGAAGCCATACGAGTTGTATGGGCTATACAAGATGAATTCTCGTATAGGTGGCAGCTTTTTGTCAATATCCGTTAACCAGTTAATACGAGAAGGCATATACGAGTGGACGCCTATACGTGTTGTATGAGCTATACGAGACAATTTGAATTTTCATATATGAGTGGAAGCCATACGAGTTGTATGGGCTATACAAGATGAATTTTAAATTCTTTTCTACCGACATTAGTAACATTTATTTGTAATAGATAAAATTGATTTTTTTTTTCCAAACGCAAATACGAGTACTATTAGCTACATGACTTAAATTATTAAACACTATAAATTCTCACTATAAAAAACACTTATACTACAACTTTTCTAAAATAAATATTTTATCGAATTTTTCTTATGATTAACTGAGAAGTCAATTATTTCTTGTCTCATTGAACATAATGAATACCCTACAACACTCTAAGTTCGTTTATAGCTTACTTTTACACAACTAAATATTAATTATTTATTTTCTAATTAAATTTTTATGAAAATACAATACTAGTTATTAAAAAAGAATACATTCTTAGATTTTCAGTCTGTTTCTCTCTCTCTTTTTAATTTACACCATTATGTCGTGTCATATAACTAGCGGTTTTTTCAGAATATTATATCGTGTCAAATAATTTTCAGAATATTATATCGTGTCAAATAATTTTCATCATGCGAACCCGTGAGAATCTCGGTACGTATGAAATTATTACCCTATCTGTACAAGTCGTATAACCTACACTACTCGTATAAAACTAGTCATACACATGCTCTTTCAGATTATACTACTCGTATAAGTATTTAGTCAGGTCAAACACCGTTTGAGAAGCTGGTATGTATGATCTGAAAAGGGTGCATAAAGATTAAAAATAACTCGTATATGCTATACAAGTCGTCTAGTGGGTGTATGGACAGTATACAGTAGTATAGGCTATACTACTCGTATAAATATCAACATCGTCTCGTATAAGTCATACGACTTGTTTAAGAATTTGGTCAAACACCCTTTCCAAAAAGCTGGTGGGTGTTAGAGTACGGAAGTCTATACGACTCGTATAAGCTATACAAGTCGTATGAAGGGTGTCTGAATTTTGAAAGTGGGTGTCTTATTAGCAGGACCCTTTATTTTTTTCATTTCATTTTAGTCTCTAAAGTTTTTTAAAACAAATTTTCAAAATAAGCATTTATGAAAACAAATTTCAAGTTTTATGTATTATTTGAAAAAAAATTCCAGAAATAGGTATTATAATTTAGTCGTGACGAGTAGTTTGTAGAAACCAATTAGAACTTGTCACGTGTCCTTAAACTAACCGTAACAAACACGTTCACTAATCATTTACTCGTCACGACTAAATAAGTTTCATGTCTCGTAATCAACGCCCACGAGTAATTCATAACTCCTTTAGTCGCGATGAGTAGATTATAAGGTTAAACTAGTCGCGATGAGTTAATTGCTAATAAACTACTTGTGTAGGGAATGTAAACCAGGTAAACTAGTCGTCACGACTAAAGGACTTATGAATTACTTGTGGGCGTTGATTACGAGGCATGAAACTTATTTAGTCGTGACGAGTAAATGATTAGTGAACGCGCTCGTTACGGCTAGTTTAAGGACACGCGTCAAGTTTTAATTGGTTCTACAAACTACTCGTCACGACTAGTTTATAATACATATTTCTAGAATTTTTTGCAAATAATAACTAAAACTTGAAATTTGTTTTCATAAATGCTCATTTTGGGAATTTTCCCATAAATAATTCAGTTTTTATGAAATAGTCGGATTGTTAATAGGGTTGTGAAGGGGACACCCTGAACATCCTCTAATACGCCGCGTATAGTTCTATACGCGGCGTATTAGGGTACAGTCAACCTATGACTAATTATGATAGTCCTAGGTTATCTCGTCATACCTTATACGCCACGTATAGAGCTATACGGGGCCGTATAGTTCCTATTTAAATAATTGAGGCCCGATTCTTCCTCCCTCTAACTCTCTTTATTATTATTATTATTATTATTATTATTATTATTATATACACACACGCGCACATTTTATACTAATATCAACATACACAAACACATATTTTATAACATGGACACATACACACAACACATGTTTATAGCATATACCAAAGAACCGAGAAAAAAATGTCGTGGTTCAACTATTTATTTCTAGACTCAAACGAGGAGGAGCCGGGTTACGCGCTTAACGATCAGCCTAGCACGTCGTGGTTACCGTATTTGAACTAGGTTTCGTTTTATATTTATTTAGTATGAAGTCGTTAGTTTTTTTTTAAAACTAAGACATGTTACATTACGTTTTGTTAGGAGTATGTCGGTTATGATATTCAGCCTGAACAATCTTACAGACAGCCTAGCTCGCCGAGCTTATCAAATTTGAATCAGGTTTCGTTATATATATTTATTTGATATAAAGTCGTTATTTGATTTTTAACTAATATATGCTACTGTTACTGTTATAATAATTATTATTTTATTATTATTGTTAATCTTTTATTAGTATTATATTATTATTGTTATTATCATTATTAGTATTAAAATATTATTATTGTTATTATTATATTATTATTAGTGTTATCATTATCATTATTAGTATTAAAATATTATTATTGTTATTATTATATTATTATTAGTGTTATCATTATTATTATTATTATTATTATTATTAAAATACGATTATTATATTAGTATTATTACTATTGTTTGATTTTTTAACTAATATATGTTAGGAGTATTTCGCTTATGATAGTCAGCCGTCGTACCAGTTACCTGTTGTCGGGTCAGATTACGGAGGTCAGTTTTCTTCTTCGTACCAATTACCAATAGTAGAGGCCCCGTTTTACGGAACCCAGTCTTCGTACCACAGGGAAAACGAGCATGATGAGGATAATCATGATGCTGGGGGGAACTTAAATGACGAAGATAATTACGATGATGATTACATATGCGAGCCGACAGTTTCGTATAGCGGTTGCCTGTTTTGAACAAATGGAGATGGTTGGTTTTAAACCAGACAAGGTTGCTTTTAAGCGGTTCTTTCTACGTGTCGACATGCTGGATTAGTGAAAGACAGGACGGAAATGTTTTAAGAAAATGAAACACGTGTTGGTAATTTTAGTGTTATCAATGTGTATTTTAGTATATTGGATTAACTTGTCGATCAAGTAAATAACGTTAGATATTAAACGAGTTGGGTGATGCGGGAGTGCGTGCCCAATTTAATTCTAGATGTTATTTGGGTCTTATTATTTAAACTTTGTTATTGAAATAATAACATGGGTCTTAATTTATTATTAGTGAGCTACTAATTAGTTGGGTTTTGGGTTAAACCCAATGACATCAATCTTATTTAAGATAAGATGATGGAGGCCACAGAGATATATGAATGGATCGATTATACAGAGAACGTCGGTTACCATGTTCTGTTCTTCAATGAATTCACAGAAAACTTACAAATCCAATTCCAATAAAGAGAAATCTCTGTCTTATCCGATAAATCAATCGTGTGTAACCGGCGAAATAGGTTTATCTGAAAGTTCTCACACGATTCAGAGATTAATCCAGGCTGCTTATTGTTTATGAAGATTGAAATCAAGATCACAGGTTTGAATATTCGATTGAATACATCATCAGGTAGCAAAATAAACAACAAAGATAAACCTATTTGGGTTTGATTTGATTAATTATCAATTTCACGGTCCTATTAATTGCACGATCTGATTCTATCTTCAATTTCAATTTTTCATTCACTAAATAAAATTGGATATTGCAATTACCATTTGAAAGGTAAATAGAAATTTTCTTTACATTGTAATTGATTTGGGTTTCATCAAAGGAAATAATGGACTATAACCGTTTTTGAATTTTGGAATATTTGTGGTGTGGGGTTTTAAAGTCTTATTGAAAATAATAATCAACCAAATTGGCTTTTGTTTGTATTTGAGGGTTAAAGTCATCACACATATGTATATTAGTTTAAAAGTGAACTATTCTCAAATCAATAGAATGTCTTTCCATATATTATTTTAGATAATATGGCTGATCATTTGTTGTTCACTTTTTGAAAACTGATTTGGAGATATGTTTTGAAAAGGATTTTTACAACAAACAAATTAATTACGGGCTATTTGAAAGCCAATGATTATGTTTATTGATTTTCTGATTTGTGAATGTATACAAACTGATATTGCTGCACATGGAGAAATATATGATATACATATATATATTTTTGTTCTCTCAATTCACGGGATTCAGATTATATATATGAGATTGCATTAATGTCATATGCTTTTATGCATAGATCACTAAACTTAAATTGTGATTTTAATAATTCTGTTGGGGTCTCATATGATCAAATTTAGTGTAATCGATGAAGACTGTTAACAATACTTATCTTGGTTTGTTTCCTTTTGAGAATGCACAAAGAATAGATAAGTGGTAGTTGCATCGAAATTGATTGCAAATGATTAAATTGCAAGAATCTGGTATAATGTTTTTATTACTAGATTCAGTCTGTGCATTTATTTTATTTATGATTTGAAAACTGAAAATTTTTGAAAAAGCCAAAGTTGTTTGTTGGAGATATGGAAAATTGGGATGCCTAAAGAAAGATTGTGGAGTGAAGGTTACAGGTGGAGACAAAGCCTGATGTGGCGAGTCCAAGTGGGTTGAAAGACGAGAATGCTCCACATGGTACGTTTATTAATTCTACTTTACATGATAAAACCTTTGAGTTTTGTAGATTCAATGTTTCATTCGGGAAATATTAAGATTTATATATTAAAAAAAATAGATTTAATTCAAAGAAACAATGTTTATTTTATAGTTTGAATGAATGAAATAAAAATATTATTAAAGTGTTTGTCCAAATGGTACACACATGGAGTTGATGGGACATGACCCAAGTAACTATAGGCCCATTAGAGGTATACAAGTCGGGGAAACCCTTTGGGGTGCGAAATAAACGAAACTCGGGCTTCGGGTTAGTTATTGGACTTAAAAAGGTCAATGGTTTCTAAAAATAATTCGGATTATTTGTCGTTTATTTCTTTATCCTATGTACAGGACGACATGCTTGCATGGTGCGTAGACTCGGGTGATACGAGTCATGTATGCAAGGATCTGAAATGGTTTGAAGAATTTGAGCCGGTCGAAGACTTGTATTTACTTGCGGAAAACATTTGTTTTGGATTATGTGTTGTATAATTTAGGGATTAAAAAGAATCTCTTGTCTGGATTGATTTGGTTTTAAGCAGGTTATTAAGTTGGATAAGTTTATCTTATCTCGATATGAAATCTTTTGGATTTGAATATTTGTATCATGACATGTTTAAACTTATTATTAGTGTCCTGAATGGTGTTGAAATTTTTTTTTGTATGGCATTATCTTAAAGCAGGGTAGATTACGTTTGTGTATTGTGACATGCTAGATTAGGTCATGTGAATTATTTAGAATGAAGATATGTCTAATTGTCGCATTCTAAGGATGAAACTCTTGGAAATTTTAATTTTTTTTTAAACAAGAAGTGGAGTTTCATCAAGGTGGTCTGAGTAAGAATCTTTATACGATAGAGGTGGAGAGTATTATGATTCAATGTATATGAGTTTACTAGTAATACACAAAACCACGGTTCCTTGTACACCACAAATAGGACGGTGTGGCTGAAAGCCTGAAAGGAAAAATGAAATCTTAAAGGAAATACGTAATTCCTTATTGATTTACTCGGGGTTGAGTGATTGATAAGATAAAAAAATTTATTGTCTTCTAAGTTTGATATGGATGATCTGGGGGAGGTTGATGATATCCTAGTTATGATGATTAAAAGGAGTGACAATGGTATAGCTATGACTCGATCTCATTACATTGAGAAAGTATTGAGAAAAAAAAATTCAAGCAGATTGATTGTCCTCTAGTTGGTACTCCTATAGATCCTAATATCAAACTTATGTCTAATCAAGGTTATTCTATTTCTCGGCTAAGGTATTAAAAAAAACCATGAATTATGGTTTGTGTTATTCAAGTTTTTCCTTCGGTTCTATAGAAGGGTATTCTGGTGCAAGTTGTATAACTAAGTGGATGTGTATTCTCTCTTGGGAAAGGTTTCATTTCTTGGCCAATTAAAGAATGAATTTGCATCGATTGACAATGGAAAGTGAGTTTGTAGCATTTGAGCAACTGATAAAAAGGGCCGAATGGCTAAGAAACTAGTATTATGAAATTCAATTGTGGGTAACTGATATCACCAAAATCTATCAAGTGTGATAGTGCTGACTATAAGTTATAGTCAAGTGTATAATGGAAAGTCTAGACAGTTATATATATTATACATAGCATGATTCATCATGCATGGTGTGATATCTGAGCATAATTTGGCTGATGATCTAACTATAGAGTTAGGAAGAGATCTCGTGAATAAATCAGCCATAGGGATGAGTTTAAAGTTCATATAAAATCTCTCATGTTAAGATACCCAATTCCCATCTAATATGATATTAGATGCTGAATTCAATGTGGAAAACTTAACATCTAGAAATTAGAACACATTAGTAGCATCATCCCAAGGTATGTGTTCGGACCGCGAGATAAAGGAGGTTGAAGTATAGCTTCTTAATAGTTTATTGAAAAATTGCAGTGCGGGTGCAAGATTAATGAACTACCTATATGAATATGAAGTTTAGCCGCTTCAAGAAGCTTTGTACTTGAGCTTTGATATATTCTTTGAAGGATTGAGACATAGGCTAGTAAAATATTGTGTCAAGTGGAATTTGGATTTATAAATGTATGTGTATATTATCTTCGAGTATTCACTATGAATAGCAAGGGTTCAATCCGTAGCGATACCCCGATATTCGAATATTTGGAATGTGTAATATACTAAGATGAAATTCAATCGTCACGACATATCATTTATGCATGCGTTTGAGTTGATGTGAGAATATTTAAGTTAATCATGGATATCACTAAAATGGGGGAGGATTGTTGGTAATTTTAGTGTTATCAACGTGTATTTTAGTATATTGGATTAACTTGTCGATCAAGTAAATAACGCTAGATATTAAACGAGTTGGGTGACGTGGGAGTGCGTGCTCGATTTAATTCTAGATGTTATTTGGGTCTTATTATTTAGACTTTGTTATTGAAATAATAACATGGGCCTTAATTTATTATTAGTGGGCTACTAATTAGTTGGGTTTTGGGTTAAACCCAATGACATCAATCTTATTTAAGATAAGATGATGGAGGACACAGAGATATATGAATGGATCGATTATACAGAGAACGTCGGTTACCATGTTCTTTGCTTCAATGAATTCACAGAAAACTTACAAATCCAATTCCAATAAAGAGAAATCTCTGTCTTATCCGATAAATCAATCGCGTGTAACCGGCGAAATAGGTTTATCTGAAAGTTCTCACACGATTCTGAGATTAATCCAGACTGCTTATTGTTTATGAAGATTGAAATTAAGATCACAGGTTTGAATATTCGATTGAATACATCATCAGGTACTCAAAATAAACAACACGAATATGCAGTTGAGCCAGATTACCTTGTTGTTGTGGACTTAATGGCTAGATATGGTGATATAAAGGAAGCGGAAAAGTTTATATTGGGGATGCCTTTTGCACCAAATGCTAGCATATGGCGTAGCTTCTTTGATGGTTGTAATAGACAAAGAACCATAGTCTTTTATTATCTGTTTTTGAAATTATAAATATGATTATGATCGATTGATTGAACGTAGGGTAGGTCTACAAAGTCTATAACATGATGGTTCTTAACATCAACATGCATGAAATAAAGTTTGTAAGGTGGACCGCTCGGGTTTGAATTTGGATAACATGTAATAATTGGTTGGGTTAAAACAGGTTATTGTTTTTTTTATAAAAAAAAAAAAACAAAAAGGGGTTGGTTATCCTAGTTTAAGGTGATTCGTCAAGAAATTTTACATGAATAAAGCACACTTAACTTTGGTTATCCTTGGTGACTCATTGTCGTCAAAGAAGTTGGCCCTGTCATCAAAGAGAACATGCATGATACCATTTGTAACACCCCAAAGCGTACATGTGAATTTGTTTACAGTTAAGCATCGTATGAGCACCAATCGACTGGTGTGCCGATGGTTGAGTGTTATGTGCCTTATGTCCAAGGCTTGATGCAAAACTACTATCGAGCCGGGGGTCTCACCGGAAGCAGCCTCTCTATTCCTACGGGATAGAGGTAAGACTGTCTACATCTTACCCTCCTCAGACCCTACCATAGCTTTGCTATTGGTGGGATATACTGAGTACGATGATGATGATGATGATTAAGCATCGTATGAGCAGACTTATATGGCTGGTTGTTTCTTACAGCATTGGTCATATCAAATGGTATCGAAGTGACTCGTGCTCTTATTTTGAATAGGATGGTGGTACCAATATGATCGTGAATGGTCAAGATACCTTTGGTAAAACCCACATTAGTGAGAAATAGTTGATTATAAGGAAACTCGACTTCAAATACCATTAACGTGGTTTAGGTGCATTGCCTATGGATGAAGGAATAACTTCAAAATTAAGTGTGCATGTGTGGAAGACGTTGAAAATAAATGAGCTCATGGTTCTCTATCTAGATAACAAGTTAAACCAAACCTTCTGGTGGACCAAACACCTGACATTGACTGATGTTATGCAACCTAGTGGACGAAATCAGCGGACTGCGGCGATGGTGTTCAAATTTGTAAGGCTCGATTTTGACAATTTGTAAATTAGTATTAACCCCATGAAAAAAGTTCATGTGAAAACGCAGATAGAAATAAGCATGTTGGAACGGAAAATCTAGAAAGTTACAAAACATCATATTTAAAGGTTACTATTATTTTTACTATTATAAATGTTAGTTTTGTTGTTTTTTTTCAAAATCTGAATGTAATTTGTTTAACTTGATTAGATTAGTGATTGAAAAGTTACTTAGTTGTAGAATATTCATGCATTATGTGCATGCATGTGTGCTCTTTCTGTGTTAAGTTCTAACAATTGTAGAATTTTATGTTTAGATTGATAAAAATGGCGTCGAATAGAGAATGAATGTACAACTTGAGAGCCAATAACGATGGTAGTTTAAAGTTTAAACTTGCAATTCCAACTATGTGCTGACAAATTCTTGGATTTTGCATTCAAAAACGCCACGGACGGAAACGGTAGACGGGTTCCGAAAGTTACTAGTTACTACAAGACAAGAGGTATTATTGAATTGCGTCTAACTACAAGAGGATTTATAAAAGATCCATTGACTATGGCACACACATGGTGTGCGAATACGATGGACGTGGGCTAAGATGCTAATGAAGATCTTGGTGAATATACCAGATTCCATCAAATGGTTATGGAGTGCATGCCCCATGATCCAAATAAAAACCACGAACACTCTACAATACGTTAAGAGCAAGCCAGCGAGTCTTTGTGAGAGCTGTCTAAAGACGCTGTAACACTCTTTGTTACTACCAGATTATTGAATTGGAAATCAGACTGTAATGTTTCTGACTCAACATTTGATAAAAGACTTACGATAATCAAAGGTTGGAATCAAATTGGTACCGACGGTACGGAATTCAGTACCGGTACCCATACTGGTTTGCTCATCCCTATTATAAAGTCATAACCGACTAACCAAAACTAATGGGTCGGTTTAGGTTATAATGTGTGTTATAACCAGATTAACCGAACCGATTTGAATTATATCAATATGCAAGAAATTAAAAAAATTCATCTTATTAGTTAAGTTCTTAAATCCCTTTTGTGTGCATTGTAGATGCATACTTTCATATTAGTATTAATATACCTTATGTGTATTATCAATACATGTTACAAGGAATCTCCACTTTGATGACTGAAAATGCACACACTATGCACACATCAATACTTGCATATATTCAGTTTTGCAAGATCAGAAAAGTTGAAAATCAGATCTTTTTAACCGGTGAATGTTATGTATATGTGTTAGTATGTTTGAAAAATCTTTTGGTTATATGTATTTAATTATATATATTTTAACGAATTCTAGCTCTAAAAAGTTCAAGTAGAAAAAATAATAACGAGAGGTCCAACAAAACTTCGAAACCCGCTTGAAACAACATGGACAAGAGCGGGATTAAGAATAGACCGAATGTGAACGAGAGCATGTCTGAACGTGAACAAAAATGTGCCCAACCAGCGTAATGGCAAAAAAGAAAAAAAATAAATAAAAATAAAAGAAAAAGAAATGATGAAAAAGTTCATGAAAAAGTTAACGAGTTGAACTAAAATTGATAGTCAAGTAAAGGTAGTGTACCATAAAAGCCTTGATAAACTATTGAACCAAAATTGGTAATTTTAATAAACTACGAGGACCAAAATCAAAGTTCTATCTAAAATATATTTCCAATGGCAACGGTCAATTTGGATCACTGATGGGCCACTGATCTATCCACTCATCTCCATTTCCTGAGTACTGGAGACCACTCTCAGGAGGAAACCCATTATAGGTAAGAAAACCCCCCCTACTCAACCTCAACCTGAAACCCCCTATATATATATATATATATATATACAAGGTTGCAAAAGTCGTTAGGCGGATCCTAGGCGGTCGACTGGGGAGTTGAGTGTACTCGGATTACTCAGATATGGTAAATATGAAGAAAATTAATTTTTGGATATTATATATTTGTCAAATAACATTATTTTACTAATATTTAAAACAAAATATGTAAAAATATCAACATAAATAGAAGAAATACATAATAAATTATTCTAAGAATTACTAATCATTAATTAAAAAAATGATATTTGTTCTTTAATATTATAGAAATAAGAATTATGTTTTATTTTTTAAGTCAAAATTAGCTCAAGTCCATCGACTAAATATGATTCTGGCTAAGGTTGACCATCTTTGACAGTTTTTTAGTAACTAGTCGGAGTTAAAGAAACTCCCCTAGGCGATATACCTTGTAGCGAGTACTCAAAGAGTACTCGGCCTTATAAACCTAATTTTACAACATTATATATATATATATTGTTATAGATAGGACTTAAACCCAATATGTTATCTTTTTAAAAAAATTGAAGTCTCACCTCAACTATTGTGCTAGAGATCATTGATATGTATCAAAATCCAATGGCTTGATAGTCAGAATTAATTTATTCAGGTAGGAGGCTTGGGTTGTTCATGGTGACTTAAGTTTGAATCCCACTTATGTCATTTTTGGGTGGATATTGAAATGAAGGATTTGAGCTAGGCCTTGTGCAAATGTTGTCAGTTCGAACCCTGAGCCCACCCAGGTTTTCGTCCCACTGTGTTTTACACCAGAGAGTTCTGCCTTGTGGTGGCACAACGAATGTTAAGTGGTAGTTGGCGGTATGGTTTTCCGGAGGAACGCACAAGCCAAACTCTGAAGCCAGCGTGGACCGATTAAGACAGCATAGTCTGACTAGAGTGAAGCATCGGGACTCCCTAAATTGAGAGAGTGGGGTAGCTTAAATACAATACAAGAAAGTTGCAGTTTTAAAAAAATTTATTCAAATTTTAGAACCTCTTAAATTCCTTTACTAAAACAATACAGATCATTAATATGTATCAAAATACAAAATATTAATTAGATTTTGAGTTCGAAAAGCAGATGAACCTCAATACTTTCAATCTTTTAAGTTTTAAGGTTGAATACAACAACAATCACACCCGTAAAAATCATATCAATAGTAAATCTATCTATTAACATCGTCTGGAGAGGATGAGGCCCTACATCTCACTCTCTTCAAACCTTGTTAATAGTTTTACTATTAATGAGGAGATTTTTATAGGATACAATTGTTGTTATATTCAACCTTAAAACTTAAAAAGACCTAAACTATTGCCGATCACCTGCTGTTTTGAAAGAGTGTCTTGTTTTTTTTTTTGAATCCTTTCTGAAACGGGCCCTTGATTAACACAAAAGTACCCCGCATGGAAAAGTTACGTCTAAACCCTACTAAAACTTACTATATAGAACAAGATATAACCTTAAAATTATGGGTGCAAACGAGCTGAGCTGGTGAGTTACTCAAGATCGGCTCGTTAAGAAGCTCGATCGAGCCAAACTTAATCGAGTCCGAGTTCGAGCTTAAAAGTAAGTTCGTTTAATATCCGAGCCCGAGCCCGAGTTTCACTTATTGAGCTCGAGCCGGCTCGCGAGTCTAAACGATGTTCACCTACCATCCCCAGACTGACGGCCAAAGCGAGCGAACTATACAAACATTGGAAGATATGCTAAGAGCGTGTGCAATTGATTTTGGTGGTAGCTGGGATGTTAACCTTCCTTTGGTGGAATTTTCATATAATAATAGCTACCACACGAGCATAAAGGCTGCACCGTTCGAAGCTTTGTATGGTCGTAAGTGTAGGTCGCCCTTGTGCTGGGCGGAAATAGGCAATAGACAAATGACGGGTCCCGAACTAATTCAAGAAACTAATGACAAAATATTTCAAATAAAAGAACGACTGAAAACGGCCCGCGATCGACAGAAAAGTTATGCGGATGTGAGACGCAAGCCTTTGGAATTCCAAGTGGGAGATAAAGTTCTTTTAAAGGTCTCGCCATGGAAAGGAGTTCCGAGGTTTGGAAAGCGGGGCAAGCTCAGCCCAAGATATACCGGACCATTTGAGATCTTGGAAAGGATAGGTCCCGTGGCCTATAAGTTGAAGCTACCTGAAGAACTTAGCGGGGTACATGACACATTCCATGTGTCGAACCTTAAAAAGTGTCTATCCGATGAATCTTTAGTCGTACCCCTAGACGAAGTACATATTGACGAACAATTACATTTTGTTGAAGAACCGATAGCCGTTACCGACTGGAAAGAACAAAAACTACGAAGAAGTCGGATTAAGTTAGTGAAGGTACAGTGGAAATCTAAAAGAGGACCCGAGTTTACCTGGGAAAGAGAAGATCAAATTCGAAAGAAGTACCCACACCTTGTCCCGGACCCAACTATAACGGATAACTAACAACAAATTTCGGGACGAAATTCTTCCAACAGGGGGAGAATGTGACACCCGGTAATTTTCCATATTCTTTAATCTTTATAATTGATCAAAATTACGTGTCATTTATATAATTTATATGAGGTATAAACCATAGTATACTTGAAATGTGGACGAGAACAGTCGTTAATGCCTATAGGATTGTATAAAGTGCCGATGAGAACGGCTATATGATGAAGATAGCCCAGTAATAGTTTAGAGGTGACAAACATATCAAGCTAAATATATACCTATGATCCAATATAATGGGTAATGGTAAGACTTTGCCCAATAATGTCCTAATTCCCTAATTAGGACCGAAACGTCAAAAACGTTTAAATAATGGAATATAGTCGCCGAACCGGCCAAATTAATGACACATTATACAGTGAGACGATCAAGATATGAAACTATGAAGTGTTTAAAGGTATACTAGTCGGAATAATATGAAGATAATAATTTAAACAATCCATGAAAGATTACAATATGGAGCACTATTTAACCGAATATAACTCCGGGCTAAATTTAAATATACATCATACCGGGAACCGAAATAAATACCGGGTTCCATACCATCTATAATACTTTATAGGTGACCAAATAAATTAAGAGAAGCTCATAATACCCAAGTCCAATATAAATTCCATAACTTGTTTACTCGATGATCAACTCGTCCTAACGACTATCCACTTAAGACCCGAACCAAGATTGAACTTAGCACTACATTTGGACAACCAATATATTTATTAAATAACCATAATACCTTCCCTTTGCAGCCCAAAGCCGAACCCCAACCTCTTCCCATTCAGTTTTAATGTACAAGGAACAAACACCACATTAAATCTTATAAACCATTATCCATGCACCCATATGTATCATGATCATGTATCATCATCATCACCAACATCATCATAATCTTGGTTACTTGCAAGATCAACCAAAGTCCCTAAAAGCCTTCACAAAATCTGCCCACATTATAATATTACAAAGACCATACCTTTGACCATTTCACTTGACAAGATCTTGAGGAGTTAGCAAGATTTCAATCCCTAAACTTAAGGGATGATGTCCCCTACACTATTATTAATATACACCATCAGATCTTCAGCTGAAATTCACCACAAACATTCAAGAACATAGCTCCAAACCAACCTCTTCTTCTCTCGGCCGAAGGCAGCAGCAGAGCACCACCACAGCCGCCTCTTTGCAACCCGTTTTCTTTATAATGCTGCTCTGAACATCTTGAACCCTATATATCGTTGGAAAGCTAGAAGAAATCCTTAAACCGTGGTAGAAAGCCTTGAACGGATCTCTGCCCGGAAGACTCGGTAAGAAGCTTTGAACCTTCAAAGGTCACTACTGGAAACTGCATTTTCCAGCAGTACCCCCCTCTCTTCTTTTGTTCATATCTCACAAACCACTTGGTATTTTTGGGTGATTCTTGTTTAGGAATCCAAGGAAACTCGCAAGGATCACGAACCACCTTTTGAACATCCATTTCCGGCTTCATTTCAGCATTAGGTAAGCCGAAAACTCGAGTTGTAACAGTTTATGGTGGCTGGAAAAACACAGATTCTGTCCAGCCACGGTCTCATCATTTTACTTGACCCTAATCCACCTATTTCATGTTATTTGAACATATTGTAGACTCTTAACATCGTGGTTAACGTCAAGGAACTTGGATCTCGTCTTAAATCGCTCAAAAACCGACATTCCCAAGGTACTAATGCCATATAATGTTTAGTAGAAAAACATGGACTAAGCCTAAGATACATATACATAATGAGGTGATTAGACATAAACATAAACTTGAAGTGTGTTGAAATGACATATAATTAAGGATAAATCATGTTAAGTAAAAGATATAAAGGATTTAAAGGGTGTTTAAGGAAGGTTAAGGTTAATAGAACACCTAGTTAAGGTAAAAATGATCTTGAGTAGTAAAACCCACTTATAAATAAACAAGATGATATAAATGTAAAGATGGAATTTCGGTTATGTTAAACTTTAAAAAGGGTATAACTAACGTATTAAAAACCGTATCGGGTTTGTCATAAAAGTAAAAATAATAATAGTAATAATAATAATAATGATAAAATATGAGTACTAGTAATAAAGATAAAAGTATAAATAAAAGTGCACATTAAACATAAGGTGCAATCCTTGCATCAAGTCTTGGAAATAAAAATAACGATGATTGTACGGGTAAAATACAAGGTACACGTATATTCCTATATACGCAAATGAAAATATAAATACCCATGTATAATGTTATAAAAACAAAGGATGTGATAACTATATGTTACGAAGACGAAAATACTAATAATACTTATCGTATACATGAGGAAATGATATATACAATTAATACACATATATTCCTATATATGTGCCATACGTATAAATATAAAATACGGGTTTTTGTGATGGACATTGCGAGTAACTGGAAGGGTGGAGGTGCCGGTAGTCGGGACGTCCTGTCTAGGCTGGTAACTGAATATATCATAGATGGGCCCGTTACCTACCTGGGGACTAACGATGAGAGCTCCAAAACCTATTAGGCTAAAGCATGTCACGAACGTCATGATTACCGACGAATAATTTGTATCGAGCATTCCCTAATGCTCGGAGGATATATATATAAAGAGGATATAACGGAAATACATAACAAGTATAAGACGTTGTCTAACGTCCGTATCGCTAATGTATAAAAAGTATACATATATACCGTCACCTCATAAGTATGTATCGGGCTAAGTATTAATAGTAGTATGAATATTATGTACTGAAGTACGTACGTATACGATATGATACAGGAACTCACCAAGTATAACGGAACATTATTCCTCATTTAAGGTGAGTCTCACAGCCCCTATTTTCACTATTTTCACTATGTTTTAAACTGTTTTCGGGGCGAGGGACACGTGTTTAAATATGTTTTATCATGGTGTATGTCTTGATTTACAATGTGCGTGTACATGAGATATTTGGCGCGCTCATGGTACATAAAGTCCCCGGTATATATCGTAACCATAAACTATAGGCAACTATAGCCGAGGAACTCTACGGGTAGTACTACTGGTCTGACCAACCCACTCGTAAGTGGTCGCGCCACTTTATAAGACGGGTGCTTAGTTTTCCGATTTATTTATTCCCTCGTGGACTCGTGGGATGTTATATGGGGCTTTATGGTGTATATATATAGTCAAGGAATGGTTACGAACTCATGTATTCACGTTACACTGCAAGTCATGGATACTGCATTCATGACGTTATGAGAATCATATTATAAAGCATTTTATCGAGTCACAAAACTTGTGAACTCACTCAGTTTGTACTGATTAAGTTATTTTACGTGTCTTTCAGGTATTTAGCTACGTGGAGAGGTCACGGTGTCTCACTACGGTTTTATGTTTAACTATGGAAATTTCATGAATGAGGATTTTATATTTTGGAGTTTTCACGGCTATTTCTTCCTTCGGCGGGACATAACTGTGAAATCTCAATATGTTATATGTAAACCTTTTTATGGATATTTTTGTAAAACTTATATTATGAATGAAATCCTCATGTATTTTATCATATAGTTGTTGCTTAACCGCGCTCTCGAAAACCTTTCATGAGTCGCACACCGGTTGTTTCCGCCTATGGACCGGGTGTGACAGACTGGTATCAGAGCCATGGTTATAGCGAACTAGGATTCAACCCTGAGTCTAGGCTATAACCCCTTAGATTCCCTCATGAAAACGTTTTTCATGCATGACATGTTTTCAAAACTTGCATTACACGAGAGTGCACGTGTCTTCACGACACCTTTATCGCAACTAATGGTCTAGTATAGGAATGACCAAAATAAGGGATAGAAAAAAAAAAAAAAAAAGCGATATTATCACTAATTAAACCTTAATCCTTTCAGCGATGGCCTTCCCGAACAATGATCCATATCATGGCCTAGCCATCACTGACTCCGACTCCGGCTCTGACTCTAACACTGATAGCAGCAGTGTCCATATGAGCGACGTTGTTCCAATTCCTGATGATCCTATAGAGATCTCCGATGACGAGCCTACCGAGGTAATCAGGCTCGATGAGGACGACAAGGTAACTTATGACGACGACGACCTTGAGGAGATGGAGGAGCTGGCTGCAGTGCCCTCCGAGGAGATACGAGCCGCCGGGCTGAAAAGGTATGCCACGGACTCTGACGATGAGGTGCCCCGGACTATACATGAGGTAGGCGAGTCCTCACGCCCCCAAGGGCGCGCTACCTCCGATGATACAGAGGTCCCCGTACCACCGACCGCAGCAGCCGCCGAGGCTGAGAGAAAGGCCCTTGATGAATGGCTCATGGATTGGGAGCAGAGGGTCGAGGTGTTTATGGAGAGCGTGAAAGGCAAGGCCTGTGAGACCAGTCTCCGCCTTGAAAATCACTATGACTTGATCTCGGACGCAAGGATGAGAGTGCTAAAGTTGGAGCATATGGTAAGAGATGCATTGCACTTAGCTGATGTGGGAACGAGTCGGGCCGCTGCCGCCGAACGAAGGGTGATGAAATTGGAGAATGAGGTTAAGACAATTCAAGCCTTTTTGGGAGACGTGTTTCCACCACCGCCACCACCGATGCCATGAAGCGACTATAGACTAGTATTAGCGGGTAGTAATCATATGTATGGGAAGTAATATATTACGGCCTACGACCCGATCTTTTGGCAAAACGCTTGTATGTTGTAGGAGTTTGTAGTAGACTTAAACATAAACTTATGTAATCAAATCTTTTGATGTAATGAAGTTATGTTTATGATATATGAGTATGAGTATACGATGTGGTATAATGAGATGTAATAATAAAATCTATGTATGCGAGTATATGATTAATAAGTATGACTATAAGCAAATATATGGGTGTGAATGTAATAAGTATCGAACCCTACAACTACTTACATACAAGCGTGATGCCAATACTAACCGATCCTTCTTATTCTCAACTTGAAGGAAAATGCCAAGGAGAAGGAACGACGGTTGACCTAATACACCTGCGCAATTACAAGAAGTCATAGCGCAAGCGATAGCCGCCTACGAAGCCAGTAGGGGCGACTCAAGTCAAGAACGAGGGAATTCCGCAAACACTGAAAATGTAGCTCCAGAGACTGGCGGTGAGGAACGAGGATGTTCCTACAAAACTTTCATGACATGCAAACCGTGGTCCTTTAAGGGAACGGAAGGAGCCATAGGAGTTATCCGTTGGATCGAGAAGACAGAATCTGTGATAGCAATCAGTGGATGCACAGAAAAACAGAAAGTGTTGTACGTGACATGTATGTTTCAAGATGAAGCCCTATCGTGGTGGAATTTACAAGTACAAACCCTAGGCCGAGACGTGGCCTATGGTAAGACCTGGAAAGAGTTAAAGGAGATGATGGAAAAGAAATATTGCCCAAGGACTGAGATGCAGAAGTTGGAAAATGAGTTCTGGACGCTCACCATGAAGGGAGCCGACATCACAGCATATAACACGCGATTTCACGAGCTATGCCGAATAGTTCCTCATATGGCCACCACTGAAGAAAAGTGAGTTGAAAGGTACATCTGGGGATTAGCAACAGTTATCAGGGGACCAATCACGGCCACTAGGCCTGCGACCATGGCCGAGGCTGTTGAACTAGGTCTGAGTCTGACAGAAGATGCAGTACGAGCTGGCACCCTAGGAAAGCCAACTCATAAGGAAGCAAGCCAACCATTCTCCCAACGTGGCAACAGCCGCCATAACAATCACAAGAGGAGCTGGGCCTCTCGTAATCAAGGGTCAAGTTCCAAAGAACCCCCTGTCAAGAAACAAGAAACTGTGAAAGTGTATGCCGCCCAGACCACGGATCAACCACGGAAGACGTATAGCGGGTCAAACCCGTGGTGTGACAAATGCAAGTATTATCATGTTGGTGACTGCTCAAGTATTGTGTGTAAGCATTGTCACAAGAGAGGACATGTGGAAGCTAAATGTAGAATTAAGGATAGTGCAGTAGTTGTGAAGCAAGAACCGGGGAAAACGACACCACGAGCTTGTTATGGGTGCGGAAATACGGGTCATTTTATCAAGAACTGTCCGCAGATGAAGAATACAGCTCAAGCTAGGGCTTTTGTTATCGGGGCGGGTGAAGCTAAGGAAGACCCAAATGTCGTCACTGGTATGTTCCTACTTAACAACCACTATGCGTCTGTGTTATTTGATACTGGTGCGGATTTAAGTTTTATATCCACTGAATTTAAAGACCTACTTGGTTTAGCACCTAGTAAATTAGCAACGCCCTACACTAAAGAATTAGCTAATGGCAAACAGTTACGATCAGACGATATAGTGGAAAGTTGCGTACTAGTGATGGGAGAACATGAATTTAACGTAGATCTGTTGCCGATAGATTTAGGAAGTTTTGATGTCGTTTTAGGCATGGATTGGTTAGCAAAGAACCATGCTGAAGTTAATTGTTATGACAAGCAAATCCGCATACCCTTGGCAAGTGGTGAAACGCTGACTATTCAAGGAGAAAGACCTGGCACTGTGATGAAGTTAATTTCGTGTATGAAAGCACGAAAGTGCTTGCGAAAGAAGTGTCAAGCTTTCTTAGCCCACGTGGTGGAAAAGAAGGATGAAGAAAGGAAGATAGAAAGTATACCTATAGTAAGAGATTTCCCCGATGTCTTTCCAGAAGATCTACCAGGGTTACCACCTCAAAGACAAGTGGAGTTTTGAATCGATCTAGTACCAGGAGCTGCACCAGTAGCGCGAGCACCTTATCGATTAGCTCCCTCGGAAATGCGAGAACTATCGAATCAATTACAGGAGCTACTAGACAAGGGTTTCATACGCCCGAGCTACTCACCTTGGGGAGCCCCGGTACTATTTGTCAAGAAGAAAGACGGTTCGTTCCGTATGTGTATTGATTACAGGGAACTTAACAAACTGACCATCAAAAATCGGTACCCTTTACCGAGGATTGATGATTTGTTTGACCAATTACAGGGATCTAGTTTCTATTCCAAGATAGATCTACGATCCGGGTACCATCAGCTGAAGATACACGAGGACGATGTACCAAAGACTGCGTTCCGAACGAGGTATGGTCATTATGAATTTCTAGTCATGCCTTTTGGGCTAACGAACGCACCTGCCGTGTTCATGGACTTAATGAATCGAGTGTGCAAACCTTACCTTGACATGTTCGTGATAGTGTTTATAGATGACATATTAATTTATTCCCGAACCGAAGAAGAGCACGAGCAACACCTTCGATTGATTTTAGAATTGTTGAGAAAGGAGAAGTTGTATGCAAAGTTTTCAAAGTGTGATTTTTGGCTAAGAGAAGTACACTTTTTAGGCCATGTCGTCAACGAGAAGGGAATTCATGTTGACCCTTCAAAAGTAGAGGCCATTAAAAACTGGGAAGTGCCGAAGACGCCGACGGAAATACGACAATTTTTAGGTCTGGCAGGCTACTATCGACGGTTTATTGAAAATTTCTCGAAGATAGCACAACCCCTTACTGCGCTCACACAAAAAGATAAGTCGTTTATTTGGGGAGATAAACAAGAAAAGGCGTTCCAGTTGCTAAAACAGAAACTTTGCAGTGCACCTATTCTAGCCTTACCAGAAGGGATGGATGACTTCGTAGTTTATTGCGATGTTTCGCATCAAGGACTTGGTTGTGTCCTTATGCAAAGAAATCAAGTCATCGCGTATGCGTCACGACAACTCAAAGTGCACGAGAAAAATTACACCACTCACGATTTGGAATTGGGCGCAGTGGTGTTTGCACTTAAGATATGGCGTCATTACTTATACGGCACCCATTGCACAATCTACACCGATCATAAAAGTCTACAACATATATTTGATCAAAAAGAATTAAACATGAGGCAACGACGGTGGGTTGAATTATTGAATGATTATGATTGGTAATCAAGTACCACCCTGGAAAGGCGAACGTTGTAGCAGACGCTTTAAGCAGGAAAGAAAGGGTGAAGACATCACGTGTTAAAGTCTTAGGGCTAACTATAAGTACGAACCTCACCACCTTTATCCACGAAGCCCAACGAGAAGCTTTGAAACCTGATAATATCAAAGACGAGGGTCTCCGTGGTATGGTTGACAACTTAGAATCCAAAGAAGACGGTACCCTGTACTTTGTCAACCGAATATGGGTTCCTCTCAAGGGAGGATTACGTGAAAGAATACTTGATGAAGCCCACAAGACGACGTATTCCGTGCACCCCGGTGCAGATAAAATGTATAAAGATGTAAAGGGATACTATTGGTGGCCTAATCTTAAGGGTGATATAGCAAATTATGTGGGAAAATGTTTAACTTGCGCAAAAGTCAAGGCGGAATATCAGAAACCATCCGGATTATTACAACAGCCCGAGATTCCTATGTGGAAATGGGAACAAATCTCGATGGATTTCATTACGAAGTTACCTAGGACTCCAGGTGGTTATGACACCATATGGGTGATAGTCGACCGGCTAACCAAATCCGCGCATTTCTTAGCTATCAAAGAAACGGATAAGATGGAGCGGTTAGCTAGACTATATATAAAAGAGATCGTGTCAAGACATGGAGTCCCAGTCTCGATTATTTCCGACCGCGACAGTCGATTTACGTCTCATTTTTGGAAGTCGTTACAAAAAGCTTTGGGCACGCGATTAGATATGAGTACCGCCTACCATCCCCAGACTGACGGCCAAAGCGAGCGAACTATACAAACATTGGAAGATATGCTAAGAGCGTGTGCAATTGATTTTGGTGGTAGCTGGGATGTTCACCTTCCTTTGGTGGAATTTTCATATAATAATAGCTACCACACGAGCATAAAGGCTGCACCGTTCGAAGCTTTGTATGGTCGTAAGTGTAGGTCGCCCTTGTGCTGGGCGGAAATAGGCAATAGACAAATGACGGGTCCCGAACTAATTCAAGAAACTAATGACAAAATATTTCAAATAAAAGAACGACTGAAAACGGCCTGCGATCGACAGAAAAGTTATGCGGATGTGAGACGCAAGCCTTTGGAATTCCAAGTGGGAGATAAAGTTCTTTTAAAGGTCTCGCCATGGAAAGGAGTTCCGAGGTTTGGAAAGCGGGGCAAGCTCAGCCCAAGATATACCGGACCATTTGAGATCCTGGAAAGGATAGGTCCCGTGGCCTATAAGTTGAAGCTACCTGAAGAACTTAGCGGGGTACATGACACATTCCATGTGTCGAACCTTAAAAAGTGTCTATCCGATGAATCTTTAGTCGTACCCCTAGACGAAGTACATATTGACGAACAATTACATTTTGTTGAAGAACCGATAGCCGTTACCGACTGGAAAGAACAAAAACTACGAAGAAGTCGGATTAAGTTAGTGAAGGTACAGTGGAAATCTAAAAGAGGACCCGAGTTTACCTGGGAAAGAGAAGATCAAATTCGAAAGAAGTACCCACACCTTGTCCCGGACCCAACTATAACGGATAACTAACAACAAATTTCGGGACGAAATTCTTCCAACAGGGGGAGAATGTGACACCCGGTAATTTTCCATATTATTTAATCTTTATAATTGATCAAAATTACGTGTCATTTATATAATTTATATGAGGTATAAACCATAGTATACTTGAAATGTGGACGAGAACAGTCGTTAATGCCTATAGGATTGTATAAAGTGCCGATGAGAACGGCTATATGATGAAGATAGCCCAGTAATAGTTTAGAGGTGACAAACATATCAAGCTAAATATATACCTATGATCCAATATAATGGGTAATGGTAAGACTTTGCCCAATAATGTCCTAATTCCCTAATTAGGACCGAAACGTCAAAAACGTTTAAATAATGGAATATAGTCGCCGAACCGGCCAAATTAATGACACATTATACAGTGAGACGATCAAGATATGAAACTATGAAGTGTTTAAAGGTATACTAGTCGGAATAATATGAAGATAATAATTTAAACAATCCATGAAAGATTACAATATGGAGCACTATTTAACCGAATATAACTCCGGGCTAAATTTAAATATACATCATACCGGGAACCGAAATAAATACCGGGTTCCATACCATCTATAATACTTTATAGGTGACCAAATAAATTAAGAGAAGCTCATAATACCCAAGTCCAATATAAATTCCATAACTTGTTTACTCGATGATCAACTCGTCCTAACGACTATCCACTTAAGACCCGAACCAAGATTGAACTTAGCACTACATTTGGACAACCAATATATTTATTAAATAACCATAATACCTTCCCTTTGCAGCCCAAAGCCGAACCCCAACCTCTTCCCATTCAGTTTTAATGTACAAGGAACAAACACCACATTAAATCTTATAAACCATTATCCATGCACCCATATGTATCATGATCATGTATCATCATCATCACCAACATCATCATAATCTTGGTTACTTGCAAGATCAACCAAAGTCCCTAAAAGCCTTCACAAAATCTGCCCACATTATAATATTACAAAGACCATACCTTTGACCATTTCACTTGACAAGATCTTGAGGAGTTAGCAAGATTTCAATCCCTAAACTTAAGGGATGATGTCCCCTACACTATTATTAATATACACCATCAGATCTTCAGCTGAAATTCACCACAAACATTCAAGAACATAGCTCCAAACCAACCTCTTCTTCTCTCGGCCGAAGGCAGCAGCAGAGCACCACCACAGCCGCCTCTTTGCAACCCGTTTTCTTTATAATGCTGCTCTGAACATCTTGAACCCTATATATCGTTGGAAAGCTAGAAGAAATCCTTAAACCGTGGTAGAAAGCCTTGAACGGATCTCTGCCCGGAAGACTCGGTAAGAAGCTTTGAACCTTCAAAGGTCACTACTGGAAACTGCATTTTCCAGCAGTACCCCCCTCTCTTCTTTTGTTCATATCTCACAAACCACTTGGTATTTTTGGGTGATTCTTGTTTAGGAATCCAAGGAAACTCGCAAGGATCACGAACCACCTTTTGAACATCCATTTCCGGCTTCATTTCAGCATTAGGTAAGCCGAAAACTCGAGTTGTAACAGTTTATGGTGGCTGGAAAAACACAGATTCTGTCCAGCCACGGTCTCATCATTTTACTTGACCCTAATCCACCTATTTCATGTTATTTGAACATATTGTAGACTCTTAACATCGTGGTTAACGTCAAGGAACTTGGATCTCGTCTTAAATCGCTCAAAAACCGACATTCCCAAGGTACTAATGCCATATAATGTTTAGTAGAAAAACATGGACTAAGCCTAAGATACATATACATAATGAGGTGATTAGACATAAACATAAACTTGAAGTGTGTTGAAATGACATATAATTAAGGATAAATCATGTTAAGTAAAAGATATAAAGGATTTAAAGGGTGTTTAAGGAAGGTTAAGGTTAATAGAACACCTAGTTAAGGTAAAAATGATCTTGAGTAGTAAAACCCACTTATAAATAAACAAGATGATATAAATGTAAAGATGGAATTTCGGTTATGTTAAACTTTAAAAAGGGTATAACTAACGTATTAAAAACCGAATCGGGTTTGTCATAAAAGTAAAAATAATAATAGTAATAATAATAATAATGATAAAATATGAGTACTAGTAATAAAGATAAAAGTATAAATAAAAGTGCACATTAAACATAAGGTGCAATCCTTGCATCAAGTCTTGGAAATAAAAATAACGATGATTGTACGGGTAAAATACAAGGTACACGTATATTCCTATATACGCAAATGAAAATATAAATACCCATGTATAATGTTATAAAAACAAAGGATGTGATAACTATATGTTACGAAGAAGAAAATACTAATAATACTTATCGTATACATGAGGAAATGATATATACAATTAATACACATATATTCCTATATATGTGCCATACGTATAAATATAAAATACGGGTTTTTGTGATGGACATTGCGAGTAACTGGAAGGGTGGAGGTGCCGGTAGTCGGGACGTCCTGTCTAGGCTGGTAACTGAATATATCATAGATGGGCCCGTTACCTACCTGGGGACTAACGATGAGAGCTCCAAAACCTATTAGGCTAAAGCATGTCACGAACGTCATGATTACCGACGAATAATTTGTATCGAGCATTCCCTAATGCTCGGAGGATATATATATAAAGAGGATATAACGGAAATACATAACAAGTATAAGACGTTGTCTAACGTCCGTATCGCTAATGTATAAAAAGTATACATATATACCGTCACCTCATAAGTATGTATCGGGCTAAGTATTAATAGTAGTATGAATATTATGTACTGAAGTACGTACGTATACGATATGATACAGGAACTCACCAAGTATAACGGAACATTATTCCTCATTTAAGGTGAGTCTCACAGCCCCTATTTTCACTATTTTCACTATGTTTTAAACTGTTTTCGGGGCGAGGGACACGTGTTTAAATATGTTTTATCATGGTGTATGTCTTGATTTACAATGTGCGTGTACATGAGATATTTGGCGCGCTCATGGTACATAAAGTCCCCGGTATATATCGTAACCATAAACTATAGGCAACTATAGCCGAGGAACTCTACGGGTAGTACTACTGGTCTGACCAACCCACTCGTAAGTGGTCGCGCCACTTTATAAGACGGGTGCTTAGTTTTCCGATTTATTTATTCCCTCGTGGACTCGTGGGATGTTATATGGGGCTTTATGGTGTATATATATAGTCAAGGAATGGTTACGAACTCATGTATTCACGTTACACTGCAAGTCATGGATACTGCATTCATGACGTTATGAGAATCATATTATAAAGCATTTTATCGAGTCACAAAACTTGTGAACTCACTCAGTTTGTACTGATTAAGTTATTTTACGTGTCTTTCAGGTATTTAGCTACGTGGAGAGGTCACGGTGTCTCACTACGGTTTTATGTTTAACTATGGAAATTTCATGAATGAGGATTTTATATTTTGGAGTTTTCACGGCTATTTCTTCCTTCGGCGGGACATAACTGTGAAATCTCAATATGTTATATGTAAACCTTTTTATGGATATTTTTGTAAAACTTATATTATGAATGAAATCCTCATGTATTTTATCATATAGTTGTTGCTTAACCGCGCTCTCGAAAACCTTTCATGAGTCGCACACCGGTTGTTTCCGCCTATGGACCAGGTGTGACAGCTATATACCCGTGTGACACACGGGTTGTAAAAACAATATTAAAAAAAACAAAAGATATAATACATGAATTTTCAAATTGTATAGTTAACAAAAGCAAACACAACAATTTGCAAAGATAGATAAAGAAAAAGTAATTTGTAATGAAAAACTAAAACACCAAATCGATGAACAAATAAGTTTTTTAAAACGATACTATCAACATTCA
The DNA here is from genome assembly GCF_021521415.1 of Bidens hawaiensis. Taxonomy (NCBI): domain Eukaryota; kingdom Viridiplantae; phylum Streptophyta; class Magnoliopsida; order Asterales; family Asteraceae; genus Bidens; species Bidens hawaiensis. The sequence goes on along the minus strand of NW_027497982.1, from coordinate 32,987 downwards.
AAACAACAATGTGAATCGTGTATCAAAAAAACAAACCATTAAAACATTGTTCCACATTTACCAATACAAATATTTCATATATACATGCCTTTTAAATGTCAATGCTAACGATACCTTTCAATGATCAACTTTCCAAACCAATTAAGTAACTTCATTGCAGTCCTATTCAAACCTACATTCCATAAAGGCACATAATCTTAATATTGTATTAGTTTTTCATTTACAGACAATTTGGTTGAACTTGTCAAAAATGTACACTTTCTTTTTCTTTGTTTTACAATTCAATTATTGATTTACATATAAAGACTTTTTTACATTCTCTTGTTGTCTGCTAATTACATGTAAATACTTGGAGCTTGGACCGGATTTATAAACGTTGGGCTTCCTGGATTTAATAGTGGGCTTGTAGCTGAAGACTTGAAGGTCCAAGACTTGTGAAGGCCCATTTGCTATTAGTTCCGTTCAATATACGCTTGGGTTTATTTTCATACAATAAAGGGGCTGCAGACTTTTTTATCTCAATCTGTGAGTTAGGGTTTTGATCATTTTTTTTTTCAATTTGTTTCTTGAGAGTTTGCTGTATCAAATCATTAGAAAGATGATTTGATTATTTGTATCAAATCAATAAAAGGAAGAAGTTGAAGTTTTGACATGGTATCAGAGCGCTCGGCTTCCGCTTAATATCTGAGATATGGTGTTTTATGTTTTTTTTTTCATCAGTTCGAAACCCTAGATCTGTTTTCGATGCTGATCGTTATCGACTTCTTGTTGATGTTCAAGGACGTGTTCTTGAAGAGATTTCTTTTCCTATTGGCACCGCGTAACCCTAAGTGAAGGTTACGGCTATCCTTTCTATTTCTTGATTCAGTGAGATCGTTCCTCTCTTTTACGTTTCTGTGTTGTTTTTAATTCTTGTTGGCATTAGGCCTTGTTGTTACTGGACTAGTCGGGCGGGAGAGACATCCCCTGTTATATTTGATTTACGTGCGTGTGCCTTGCTCTTTTTTGCTTGTGTGATTCTTTTTTATCTGTGATTAAGAATGGGTGATGCTAGTAGTAGTAATGAAACTCTTATTAGTAAACTTGATCCTAGTAATCCGTTATATTTACATCCTAGTGATTCAAGTAACTTGTCAATAATTAGTACTAAACTGAAAGGTACTGAAAATTACTTTGTTTGGGCTAATGCTATGAAATTAGCATTGCAAGTTAAAAATAAATTGGGCTTTGTCACTTGTAAATGTTTAAGACCTACTGAAAATCAAGTTTTAATTGATCAATGGGATAGATGTAACTCAATAGTGTTAACTTGGATTTTAAATTCTGTATGTGAGGAACTTTATGTTGGGCAAGTTTATTCTCAACAAGCCTATGAGGTTTGGGAAGAACTAAGGGAAACTTATGAAAAAATAGATGGTTTGGTGGTGTTTAACTTGTATCAAAAAATAAATGTTTTAAACCAAAATGGATCGTCAGTATCAGACTATTACCACAGTTTAACTTCAATGTGGAAACAGTTTGATGCTATGGTTCAATTACCCTCATGTTCTTGCCAAGCATCAAAAGGCTTTAACGATTTCAGTCAGTTAATAAAACTTATGCAATTTTTAATGGGGTTAGATGATATCTATCAACCTGTTAGAACAAATCTTCTAACAAGGGAACCTTTGCCTACTGTCAAAGTTGCGTTTTCAATTGTTTCTAGAGAGGAGTCACATAGGAATTCCAGTGGCTCATCTAAGGGACAAACCCAAAATGTTGGGTTTGTATCTAAGAACTCTCAAAACTTTGACAATAGGAAGAAGTTCAATAGAGGTCCAAACCCTAACTTTAAATGTGATCACTGCAATAAAATTGGTCATACAATGGAAAGATGTTTTGAGTTAGTTGGTTATCCACAATCTAATAAACCTAAACCTACAACTAAACAATTTTCTTCAAATAACTCCTATCCTGGAAAAAGTTCCACCTCCAACTGTGTTACTAATTCTTTAACTCCTGAACAAGTGACAAAGTTGTTAGGATTGTTAAATGAGAAAGGTGATGACAGACAACAAATCTCCAATGTAGGAGGTAATAATTTTTGCAGTTTCTCAAATCAATCGTTTTTTAAAAGTGTGTTCTGTTTTAATAGTAAAGATTCATGTAAAACCGGAAATGGCTGGGTTGTGGATTCAGGAGCCAACCAACACATGGTGATGAATGATAAAGATGTTTTCGATTCAGTCAATGTTTCAGAATTTAATATTTCAGTTAAACATCCCAATGGGTCTAATGCTTATGTAACTAAGATTGGAAACTTAAAATTAAACAAAGATGTTATTCTCACAGATGTGTTTGTTGTTCCTGAATACTTTGTTAACTGTCTGTGTATAAGTTAGCTAGAGACAACAAACTATCTGTTTTGTTTAATGAAACAAATTGTTACATTCAGGATTCACTCACAAAGAGAACCCTGGTGACTGGTAGTCAAATTGATGGTTTGTATTTTTGTGGTGAGTCATCCAAGAACTTTAAAGTGTGTTTTAATAGTTTTGATCAAATGAATTTGTGGCATATTAGGTTAGGCCATCCTGCACATCAAGTGCTTAATGTCTTAAGAAAAGATCTTAAAATTGGTTATGTTGATAAGTCTATACCTTGTGAAACTTGTCACCTAGCTAAGCAACTTAGAGATTCTTTTCTTTTAAGTGATCATAATCCACATGTGTAGGTGAGTTAATCCACTTAGATGTTTGGGGTCCATATAAAGTAGCTAGTAAGGAAGGTTATAGATATTTTCTAACCGTCGTTGATGATTTCTCTAGAGCAGTATGGGTGTACTTGATGAGTAACAAAGGGGAAGTTTTTTCTAATATTCAATGTTTTTATAACATGGTTAAAAATCAATTTAATGTAAATGTAAAGATGTTTAGAAGTGATAATGGATCTGAGTTTGTTAATTCACAAATGGAAAATTTTATAAAAGCTCATGGTATTATACATCAAACATCATGTACCCATACTCCTTAACAAAATGGGATTGTTGAGAGAAAACATCAACACTTGCTTAATGTTGCTAGGTCTTTGCTGTTTGAAAGTTGTGTTCCATTAAGATTTTGGTCTGAGTGTATTCTAACTGCAACTTACTTGATAAACAGGACCCCCTCTTCGGTGTTAGATGGTAGATCTCCTTATGAACAGTTGTTTGGTTTTAAGCCCTCTCTTAGTCACTTACGAGTATTTGGTTGTTTATGTTTTAGTAAAGTTTTAAATAATCAAGATAAATTTTCAAACAGAGCTAATAAATGTGTTTTAATTGGTTATTCAAACAATAAAAAGGGTTATAAATTATGGGATTTAAATAAACAACAAGTCTTAATATCTAGGGATGTTAAGTTTTATAAAAAAAAATTTCCTTTTAAAGATGCTGTCTCTTTTAAGGAAATTGAAATTGTTACCGATAGCTCTGTAAACAATCAAAATTTTTTTGATCAATATTTTTTTAATGATACTAAGTGTTCTGTAAGTGACAAAACACCCGATGATGAAGGGGGGATACTCAAGATACTTTGACCGGTGATCAGCTTCCTAGTAGCATTTCTCAATCTAATGATAGGGTAGATATTATTCAGCAATCATCAATACATGAGAATAGCTCTTGTGAGGTAGGTCCTAGTGTTGAAGTAAGTGCCGAGACTAACACTCCTGAGGGTACAATTTCAGCTGATAATAGTTCCAAACATACTGAAGTTAGGAGATCTATTAGAGGGTCTAGTTTACCAAAAAAGTTGCAAGATTATGTAATTGAGGGTAAAGTTAAATATGGGCTTGAAAAGGTTTTGAATTATTCCAAACTTTCAGGTAAAAATTTTTGTTTTATTTCTAGCCTAAATAAAATGATTGAGCCTAGAAATTTTAGGGAAGCTTCAACCAATAGTTACTAGGTTGAAGCCATGAATGAAGAAATGAGTGCATTAAATAGAAATAATACGTGGGATATTGTAGATCTTCCAAATGGAAGAAAACCAATCGGTAGTAAATGGGTTTATAGAATTAAGTATAAATCCACTGGCGAGATAGAGAGATACAAAGCTAGGCTGGTTGCAAAAGATTTTAATCAACGGGAGGGAATTGACTTTGATGAAACTTTTTCACCAGTTGTTAAAATGGTAACTGTTAGGTGTGTGATATGGATTAAAACAGGCCCCCAGAATGTGGAATAAAAAACTGGTTGGTGCCTTGATTAATATGGGATTCGTTCAGAGTAAATGTGATTATTCTTTGTTTATAAAAAAGGAGAATAATGTGTTAATTGTCTTGTTAGTGTATGTTGATGATATAGTCATTACTAGAAATAATGTTGATGAAATTGAAAAAATAAAAAATGAATTAAAAGTAATTTTTTTGATTAAAGATTTAGGACTGTTAAAATATTTTTTGGGTATTGAAGTTTTAAGAAACTCTGACGGGATTTGTTTATCTCAAAGGAAGTATTGTGTTGAATTGTTAGCTGAGTTTGGTCTGACTGCGAGTAAACCAATTAATACTCCTATAGATCAAAATTATGTAGTTACAAGTGTGTGTAAAAAAGACGAGGTATTGTTGCATGATATTTCCTTTTACCAAAAATTGATTGGAAAATTGATATATCTGTCGCACACCAGACCGGATATATCTTATTCTGTTCAGTTTCTCAGTCAGTTTATGCACAGTCCCACTAATGCACATTTGAAACTTGCGTTTAGAGTACTAAAATACTTAAAAAAAATCACCTGGAAAAGGTGTTTTATTAAGTAAAAGTGGTAGTTTGTGTGTATTTGCTTTTGCAGACTCTGACTAGGGAAAGTGTTTATTAACCAGAAGATCGGTTTCTGGTTATTGCTTGTTTGTTGGAAAATCTTTAGTTGCTTGGAAAAGTAAAAAACAGCCCACCGTCTCTAGATCTTCAGCCGAGGCTGAATATAGAGCAATGTGTGCTGCTACTTCCGAGCTTGTTTGGGTTGTAAATCTGCTAAGGGAGTTAAAAGTGGATGTTACTTTGCCTGTTGAACTGCACTGTGACAATTCTGCTGCTGTCTCTATTAGTGCTAATCCTGTATTCCATGATAGGACAAAACACTTTGAAATTGATCTTTTTCCTTTGCGTGAAGAAATTGCTTCTGGGTTTTTGAAGGTGTTTAAAACGCATACTAAAGACCAGCTGGCAGACATCTTTACTAAAGGTTTGTTTCCTGCTCAACATGATCTAATTTGTAGGTTGTTAGGAATGGCAGATTTGTTTCAATAATTTGAATTGTGGAGGGGGGGGGGGGGGGTCAAAAATGTACACTTTCTTTTTCTTTGTTTTACAATTCAATTATTGATTTACATATAAAGACGTTTTTACATTCTCTTGTTGTCTGCTAATTACATGTAAATACTTGGAGCTTGGACCGGATTTATAAACGTTGGGCTTCCTGGATTTAATAGTGGGCTTGTAGCTGAAGACTTGAAGGTCCAAGACTTGTGAAGGCCCATTTGCTATTAGTTCCGTTCAATATACGCTTGGGTTTATTTTCATACAATAAAGGGGCTGCAGACTTTTTTATCTCAATCTGTGAGTTAGGGTTTTGATCATTTTTTTTTCAATTTGTTTCTTGAGAGTTTGTTGTATCAAATCATTAGAAAGATGATTTGATTATTGTATCTGATCAATAAAAGGAAGAAGTCGAAGTTCTGACAGAACTCATGGACAAACTCAGTTGATCATGATCCAAATTTAATGTTTTAAACAAAAAAGGTTCATGTTCGAACTCATTATTATGTGGCTAACAAAAAGTTGGGATTAAAAGTTTTTGGATCGAAATCATTATTTCCGGATAATTTTTACAGTCCCAAAGATTTTATTTCTGTAATGTAAAACAGAACATAATTGAGCTGAACCCATACAAAAAACTAAAACCTAAACCAAACGGTTTTTAAAAAACCGAAACTTTGGTTTTGGATCAGCTTGAGCCATAACCGACTAAAATTGAATCATGCATTACCTGCTTATTTACTGGGTTACACCCCAAAAAAGTCGCACGCTTTGCTTGCCAATTGTGGTGCCATTTAACTTTGGCAATCCCTCTTCAACGTTATTGCTGCAAATATGTGATGAATCATAAGAACGGATCATTACCAAACTGATATAACTAAGAGAGTGTCAATCTAACAAATTAAGCGCTTACCCAAAATTTTCCACAATACCAAAAATGTCCAAAGATCAATTAATTAGTTTTCGCCAAAATCATCTTAATTTACAAATGAGCCATGTTGGAAAATTGTCATAAAACAATCACTAACAGAAGCTTGAAAACAGATTTAGTAACCGATGGCTTTTATAGAGTGAAATAATTTTACAAAATAATTTGATAAATGGTATAGGTATTTAATTACTTTGATAACAAACAATTGCATTCCAAAAAAGCAAAAGTGCATATTAAGAGATGATTTGAAAACAGATTTGGCAACAAAGTAACTTATTTAATCATATTTTCAGTTTAAAGAAAAAAAGGGGAATATGTAATGGTTTAGCTCAGTTATTCATCTATGTTCAGTTATGTTCGTGAACCACAATGCTAACATATGAACGTAAATGGACACGAAGACACGACGACGCTCATTTTCTTATAGAATGGACACTAACAAAACACCTCGTTTTTTAATATGTTTGTGTTCTATCATTTGTTTAATTAAAGTTAAATGAACAAACAAGAACATTCTCTGTCCATCTATGTTCAGTTGCATTCGTGAACTATACTGTTAACATAGGAAAATAAATTTATAATAAGCCGTTCATTTTCTTATAAAAAGGACACTAACAAATAACCTTGTTTTCTAAAATGTCTATGTTCAATCGTTTGATTAGTTAAATTTAAACGAATAAACATGAACATGCCCTGTTCATATTTATGTTGCAAACAAATTTATCAATATGGTTTTCAAAATCTCATTTAAAGAAATTGAATAAAAAACTGTTGATGGGTCTAACCAACCCGGTCCATTTTGTTTGAGCCAGTGTTAAAAATGACCACAAAATCCTGCAACTACATGAATATTTATAATTTTTATTCTCAAAATAGAAGACATTTAATTCATGTTTTTATGGCACTTCATGAGGGTTCAACTCATGTAAGTGCGGCTCTTTAGATATAAATGGCAGATGAAAGATGTTTAACAAAGAACATATTAATTAGCCAATGCTCACCTACTATTCTGCCTAATCCTCTTGAAATGCAGAACTCAATGAATGCCACTTTGTTCTTGCCTGAAAAGAAGACATTATGTTTGTGCAGCTTAGCAAATTATATCTATTTGACTACAACTAAGCAAATTGTATAATATTTTTAACTAAAAAAATGATTGCAACTAAGAAAATTGTTAAGGATACAATAGTATTTCCATAAAAGAACTGATATTGAAACAGAAAAGTACAAACAAAAACATACATAAAATCAAAAGCAATACATGGACACTAAAAATATAATAAACCAAAACTAAATCAAAACATCCCAAACACATTACCTCAAAAAATCAAAACGAACCCTAAAAGTCTCCCCTGTGCAACTGAGATACACCGGTCAAAATATCACAGACTCCATCTCCCGGAGTGTGAACTAAACCCTAGCTTGGCCGGAAAAATAGCACAAAGTTGAAGATCAGGTCTAAATAGGTATAGATTTATTGAAAAGTTTAAGCGTAGGTATAGGTTTTTACCTGATTTGTCGAACCAAAACGATTGTCGTTGAATCTTGGTCACCGGAATGTCGATTTCATGGCCGAAACCCTAACTGTCTTCGTCACCATTGTTCTTCAAAGGTTCAACCACTACCGTTGAGAGAAATCAAATACATGGTCGTCAAGGTTGAAGTAGAGAGAGATGATAAAGGAAATCGATTTGCTATATTTGTTTGAAAGGGTAAGATTTAGGGTTTTCTTGGATAGGGGAGTGCATTTCAAATTTTGAATACTAGAAAAAGCCGCCACCAGATATAATTTCAAAGAAATCTTTGTAATGGACTTTCTTTATATGGCTGACACGTGGGTCAAATAATCTCTTTGACTGACACGTGTACAATAGCTTTATATGGCTGACACGTGGCACAACCTGTTTTTTATTTATTATATATAATAATAATAATTTATATGGCTGACACGTGACACAACCTGTTCTTCATTTATTATATATAATAATATAATAATAATATAATATATAATAATATATATAGTGAGATCTTATAAATTTTAATTATCCAGAACCCATGTTTTTGTTACTATAAATGGAAAATAAAATAAACGAGCATGCATGAAAGCTTTGACCCCTTATTAACGTTTCATGTTTAAGTTTGAATGTTAATGCACATACCCTTGTTCTTTTATTAAAAATCAATATCCATGATAATTTGTTTAGAAAATAAAACCTTTTATAAACTTTGGGTGTTACATCTCCTTATTAATTACACCTCCCATCATTTTTATTTTAATAATAGTTTGGTAACGCGCCGGGCTGATGGTGTAGTCAATAAAAAAAATAACTTTGTCGACTCCCAAATACAACAAATTATTAACATATAAAAAAAACAAAACCCTATTAACATATCAACAAAACAAAACCCGCGCCCTACGACTGCGAACCGATGTGAATTCGGTTGATATCGACGGTGATGGCTTAAAAAACATCGTTCATTGCGGTTGTAAATGACACGAATTTGAGCCAAAATATAACAAATTATTAGCATACTTAAACAAAAAAATCATTACGAACCAAAAGAGCAAAACCAGGCACGCACAAAAAAAGAATAAAGAACCGCTCACTTCGATCGAGAGCGGGCATGTATAGATGACTTCGACACTAAATCTTCAAACACCAAATATTTTAAATAAAAAAAAATGTTTTAAACAAAAGTCTTAAAACCAATAATAATAATAATAAATAAATAAACTATTAAATGAATAATTTGGTGACGCCAAATGAACCAATCAGGTTCTTGGCGGCACCAAATTTCAATATTTATCTATATAGATAACAAGGTTATTGACCCGTGCATAACACGGGTGGAAATATAAAATCGTCAAGTAAAACATATATAATTTCAAACGGTAAGTTACTTTTTAATACATTTTTTGAGACAACATGATTTTTAATTACAATTCATATTTGTACGCAAACAAAGTACTGAAATACATATATTTACAAAATATGAGTTTACATAGTAGAATGTTCACGAAGAACATTTAGAACTTTGTAACATAAATTCATAAACTTTATCAATATAAAAGAAACAAACTTCACTAGCATTAGTCTAGAAAGCAAGCAAATTAGAAAATAAGCATCTAAGAATGATTCAGGCTTCTTTTCTTCGTAGATCGGGAACACGGTTGATAACATAAATGTTCATACACCAATCTAACCAACATAGTGACTAACTGTCTTAATGCATCATTTTGCGTTTCGGTCTTTGTTTTAATGTATTTGAGAAATAGTTTAATGTATATGGGTATTTTGGTCATTAATGCAAGTGACTCATTCGTTAGGGGATATTAACGAATGAGTCTGTCTTTTGCCCCTCATTCATTAGAGAAAGTTAACGAATGAGGATAACGTATGTAGCTCATTTGTTAAGGATGTTTGACGAATGAGGTTTAACGTATGTAGTGCATTCGTTAGGGGATATTAACGAATAACTTAGGGCGCGTTCGTTTCACAAAATTCGTGGGAATTCAAAGGATTTGGAATTAAAATGCCATGACATGGTGTGTTCGTTTCGTTGGAATTGGAATCTTAATTTCCTTTTGATGCATTCGGTTATCAAGGAATTGGAATTGGAATTCAATTCCTTCAAATTCCTTTAAATGATGGGATTGTATTCCAAGATGTGGAGGATTTCAAGTGAATTCGTTGGAATCTTTTCTCGAGTTTTTTTTAACGAGAACAACGAATAAAATACTTTTGTTTTGTTTACTTTTTTTGTTTTCGATTTATATTTTGAGTTATAATTTTTTTTATTATTATTTTTGAATATTTTTTTAAGGGGTTTTTGATCTTAATAGAAAACCCCTAAAAAAATCATAAAAAAAATCATAACACAAAATATAAATAAAAAATAAAAAATCTAAAAAAACTAAAATGTTTCCGCCATTATTCTCGTTAAAAAAAAAGAAGAAAACTCTATTCCAATTCCTTTGTCAAACGAACACACCAAGAATGGAATTAGATTTCAATTCCTTCAAATTCCAATTCCTATTGGAAAACTCCTATGCAAATTCCAATTCCAATTCCTTTCCATTCCGTGAAACGAACGCGCCCTTAACGTATAGGGACGAATGAGAGGCTCATTCGTTAGGCCTGTTTAACGAATGAGACACGAATGTCTCATCGTCTATATATATGTATCTATGTATATTATAACAGAGTTTTATTTCTTAACATATCATACTGTTACTCTGCCGAAATTCTCTCTTAACACACACTTAATGTAATCCATCGTTCCTAAGCATATTCATATCAATAGAGTAGATCTATCAATGTAATGAAACAGAACAGTGTTCAATCAAGTGGTATCAGAGCCTGTGTCAGATTGAATACGTTTAGAACTGGTTTTCGACTCAATTGATTGAAGTTTTTAGATCTAATTGTATCAGAATTGTTCGTATTTGAAATCAGACTGTTCAAAACTTAGAATTAATCAATTGGAGGTGATAACGATGATGATTGATAATGAATTAGTTCTAGGATTGTTCGGACTGTTTAATTGATTATTCGTACTGGTTTAATTGTATTGATTTGGTGATTACAAGTGATTTCGGATTTAGCGGGAACTGTTGGAGTTTGAACCTGTTATCTTTGACTTTTCAAGTCAAAATTGAGTTAAATTTAGATTGATTGAGTGTTTGGATTGGTTTGATTGGGTTTGGAATTGGTTTGTGAGTAGATTAAGAGTGATTCGGTGTGATTTGGACTGGTTTAGTAAGGTTTGGAGTGAGTTTGGATATGGAAAATGCTCATTAGGATGAATTCATTCGTTAATTTCTTCGGAAATTATAAGTTCATTCGTTAAGCAGTTATTAGTTTTTTATAACCGTTTTAACCACCCATTCACTATACTGTTCACACGTTCGTTACCCAATTCACATTCGTTTACCTCATTCGTTACACAAAATCACTCGTTACACTGTTCGTTCGTCTTACTTTATTCGTCATTTTTCACTCGTTTGAACAGTGCTATTTTAAAGTAAAACCTCATTCGTGTTATTGTCCATTCGGGTTCATTCGTTAAACCTGAAAACTTTTCATTCATTAAAAGTAAAGCTCTCCTTTTGGTCCATTTGTTAAATTAGAATATCACTCATTATCCAAACTTTCACAAATTGTCAAGTTTCACCCTTGAACTTTCAAATTAACAGTATTAAACCTTTGTGTTTCTCAAAAAGACAAGCTATTACACTTAGGCTTCTCAAAATTCTCTCATGCAGAAGATGTTACACAATGATTCTGAGATTGGGTCTCATACAAAATGCACGAGGCTGATGAATCTTTGTGATTTTCCAAAGTGGGACTTGAGGTTTAGAGCTCACTTGGGAGCAGTTCATCCTGGGTGTATGCAAAGTCTGGAAAATACTTATATTCCTTTATTTGTTGATATTACTACTAATGGTAAAATGTAAAAATTGTTTACGCAAATGACAGCTGATGAAAAGAAAGCCTATGAAATTGAGAAAAAGGCTTACTCCACTTTAACCATGGCATTACCTGAGCATATATTTCATCAGTTCAGTCATATTAAACAATGTGCTACCTTGTATCAACATTTAAAGTCAAAGAGTATGGGTAATACAAGAGAGAGCAAGAAATCAATGTTGAAGTCTTAGTTCAGGAACTTTAATCTGGTAAATGGAGAAACTGTTAGAGAACTGCTAATAAGGTTTTGTCATTTGACTGCTGAGATGCATAGATTTACGATGATTCCGGATGAAACTGATCAAATTGAAATACTGAAAAATGCACTCCTACCTTCATACTCCAATTATCTCATGGTGCTTACTAAGAATAGGTATTTCAGAAATGAAAGACTCACTGCTATGGGCTTTCTAAAAAAATTGGAAGAAATGGTGTTTGAATTAAAGTGTCAAAGTTCTTCTAAAGGCTATCAAGATCCAGCCTTGTATGGTGGATCAAGTCCGGTAAACAAAAGTGCATCTGCTTCAATTACTGCCTTTTATTCTCATGCAACTCTAGAGGTTCCTCATGAAGCTGTGCTTGAGCCTAATGCATCTCCTAGTTCATCAGGGTTTACTGCTGGTCAAGTTCCTAATGTATCACCACCACCTAATGTAAACATGAAGGATGCCTAGAAACATTTTGCCTTCATGGGAGCATTTATGTCATCTTATTAACAATTGGTGGGTGGTCAGGTGGCGAACTTTCTGATGAAGATTATGATCAAGTTGATCATTGAGCTGATGGACCAGAAGTGGAATGTGGCAATGATCGTCAGAAAGATCAAAAAGTTCATAAAGAGAATAGGGAAGGACTTATCTGCTATGAACAAGAGAATCGGGTTTGACAAACTTATAGTTAAATGATATAATTGTCGTTAGTTTGGCCACTTCGCCAAAGAATTTGATAAACCAAGAAAGGAATATTCTCCTGGCCAAAGGCCTCAAGATAAAAACTCAAACAACAAGAAGTATCAAAACTCTGAGTCCAAGGAAAAGCCAAAAAGAGTCGATTCTGCAAAGCCAGGTGGATCACATGCAATGCTAACTCATGAGGGGATTGATTAGCTGCAAAGATTTCCGGGTAATGTATCTACTGAAGCACAGTAGGCTAATGTGGCTATGATCAGTAAAAATGAAGAATGTGTGGGAACAGAGGATGAGAATGTGACTGAAGAAAGTGAGGAATCAGAAACAAAATCAGATGATTCAAGTGATGATCAGTAAGAAACCTTTGCTTGCATGGCTAGAGTTGAAGAGGTTAGTTCTAATTCTTCGAAATCTTGAGAATCCACGATCTGATTCAATATGTAAATACTTTATGATCTAGTCTATTGATATGATTTCATGATTAGATCTGGAGGATTTTATGTTAATTGTGTGTGTTTGAGTGCGTAAATGGACAGAGTAATAAGGCTCTATTCAATAATCAAAATCATTAATTAGAAATACTTTAGAATAATATATATAGAAGATGAGCCTCATTCGTTAGACATGCCTAACAAATGAGCTCTCATTCGTTAACATACCTTAATCCTATTCGTTATCTGTAATGAATAAGCACATTCGTCTCTCTCATTCATTAACAACTTATAACGAATCAGGATACATTAAAGAAAGGGACACATTCGTTATTAGCTACTCTAACAAATGTGTCTTACATTTAACGAATGTGCATAACGAATGTAATACATTTACTAAAATACCTTTATAACATTATTTCTAATATTATAATACTTTATTCAAAGACCGAGCACAAAATCATGCACCAACAAACTCACCTCGTCTCGAGCTCTTAGTCTTCAAAATACTTTACAGCTTGAACCGGATGGTCTTCCAATCTGCACAACTAAGAATTCCAAACGCGTAAAACACATGAACAACACATTAAATTGCATAGATAGCTCGTAATCTCTGACGTCTGCCCATCTGATCTGATGCTTGTAAAGAACATCGTTGTCGGATTCAGATAGGCTCACTAGCCACATAGGGTCGATCACCCTAATGAACTCGGCCTTCAAACCCGTTCCCAATATGATTACAGCCTCACCGGTCTTGTTATCGTAATACCACATATTAAATGTCTTGTAAAGGCTTTGAGGGAAAGTCTTTACAGGAGCTTTTTCATCATGAGCGACGGCTTTACGCTAAGAACCAACTTTCTCCATCCAGTGTGCAAGTCAATCTCGTCAATGTACTTCCAAGACGGCACTTGAGGCTTGAAATACTTTAACCCATACCTTATTTCGTGTAACAAATGCTTATAGAACCATTCAGCCTATTGATTGTTACCTCAATTCAAGAATGTCCTATTCGCAAGTGTACGACGTCCCACCTCGGCGTTGTCAACACATCTGTAATACGCTTAAAGTAATGTATCCCGTGCTCCAACTTAGCTACACATACCTTTAAATACGAGTCGTACATCCATGAAATAATATTACCTTTCACCGTCTTCACACTAATGAACTTCTTCATCTGGTATGCAGATTCTCGAGCTTTCACTTACTTGTAAGTCTCATGTTCATTATACCGCAAGGCCTGGATCATCTTATTCATCTTCAGCACGTATGTGTAAACATACCATCAGAAGATCGTTGTCTCGATCTCAAACACCTTCTTCTTACCCTTCTCCTTCTCCTTTTGTATTAGCTCTTCAGCTGCTTTGAAATACTAGTAGTAAAGAACGAAATTCCCTCGTCAGTATTAGTACGCGTGTACATCTCAGGATATTCCTCAGCTGTCACATCTTCGACCTGCACGTCATCATAATTAAATGACGTATTCCCAGACAGAATACTCATATCGAATCTCACATCATCCGAGTCCCTCATCTCCACATCCTCTTCTGTTCCTAATTCCTCAACCGCCTCCTGGTTTAATCCCAGAAGCAAGGCGATTTGTTTTTTTGTTAATGAATGATCAACAAATTCACCTTGTTCGATCTCATCCACGTTAACCATACTCATCACAACACCCTTCATATCCACAAACAATATCATGTTTGCCTTGATTGAGTCCACTAGTTTCACATTAGTAGCATCATGATACACTACTATCTTTAAACCACTATCACCACCAGCTGGAGCTTTACTAGACGATGAGGCACCACCGCCTGGTTGCTGATCAAACCCACCAGCTTCAGGGTCTTATCCTCGTCATCCCTTTTCAACTTCTTCAACGCATCATCTTTACATTTAAGTTAAAGGATTAATTCATCTTGTTTGTCCAATCTCTCCCCCTGAGTAGTAACTAGGGTACCTAAATCCCGGTTTTCGCGTTGAATGAACTGGACATGCCTCATCATGTTCCATTTCTCTAACTTCATATGTTCTTGATATAACATGTCTTCCGCCATCTGGTTTTCTTGCATGTGGATCAGGTTTAGCAACTGGAACAACTTGTGTTCCACTGAAAGATTGTAAAAGTTGGGATGAACAAGCTGCATCGGTCCCTAAGGTCTGTTGAATGACATGAACGAGTAGTCAAGCCTCTACAGTTATTGAGCTGGAAGTTTTGGAATAGCTGGTGCCAATGCTTGTTGCTGTGGAGTAGGCATCAGTGATAACACGGGTCGAGGAATAAAAGGAAATCTCGAATCTATAGATGATGTCGTCGTAACTGTGATCATCGGTGAGCTAGGAGTAGTAGGAATCACTTGAGCAGGTACATTAACAGGAATAGAAGGTCTATCCTATATTTAAACACCCGAACCATGACGAATTCGTTGTTTCTTCAACTGTTCAACCATAACCACCTTCCCTTTACGTTTACGAACTGCAGCAGCGGTATCACCGGCTGAACCACCTTCACCACCATCACTTCACGTTCTGAATTCGAATCGCCATGTATCCAATGATCATTAGGTGGAGCAATATAATCTACATGAGTTGGGTGACCAATCAACCGCTTGTAACGTGATTTGGTCTATGATGTCTGCCCCTTGTATGTTTGATTTTCCTCATAGTGTCTTTGTTCATGTGTTCCAGAACCATCAAGTCAGCTTCAACTTCTGGGTCTTTCACCAAATTCGGCTCCAAATGGTTAATAATTAGCTGGAGAAACCACGGGTACATTAGAAACTTATTCTTCCTCGTTGTGTTGTTCTCCTTTAGATGGTAGAAGACCATTTCTGAAAAGTTAAACGACTTGTTCAAAATAAGAGAAGCAAAAGCCGATTGGAGCATTACCCAAGGCAATGTATCAGCACATGCAACAGATACTTGTACTAGCACATGCAACAGATACTTGTACTGTTCACATAAAAACGCCTTGTTATACTTAGACTTCGACAAGTCACCCTTATACCTTAACATCTCAAACAATCCCTGAATCAAAGTCCTATCAAGCTCATACTTATCATCCACTGAATCCCCAAATCTCAAAACAGTATGAATCATCGGAATATCCACCGTGATCATCTTTCTGTGAACCCTCGCCACAATATGATTCTCTTTTTCCACATATCTAGCCATATCCCAAAATGGTCTAATTATGCTATGGTGAACATATACGTCAGTAGATATGGAAACATAAATCCTCAAGCGCTTTAAGATACTGATCATATCTCCAAACATTGCCCATCCGAAGAAGTCATCTTCCAAGAATGCGCAGATGTGGTGCTTCTTGTCCCAGTCAAGTAATGGCAACTCCTCAGCTTCAGGTTCAGCTGCTGGTTGAGCATCTGGAATAACAGTAATCGAAGCTTGCTGATTAAGCTGTTGTTCTTGCTCGACTTCAGGGATAATGTCCTGAACGTTTTCTGCCATTTCTGTAAAAGCAAATACGTTAATATTGGCAATTTTACATTAAAAAGGACAATTTTCCCCTCATTCGTCAAAGTTTAATGTCTCACGAATGACTCATCTTTCATTTGTTAAAAATTATTTAATGAATAGACTCTTTCATTAATACATTAACGAATGGCTACATTTGTTTAATTCTTAATCTCCATTCGTTATAATAAAACAACGATGGGTTCATTAATTATGATGAACTAATGAATGAACTCATTCGTTAATAACCAATAAACGAATGGAACTTCATTCATTACATGACTAACGAATGGCCCTTAAACGGATATGATGTTTGGCAAATTAATATCCTAGTCAAAATTACAATGAACTTCTAAAGTCAAAACGACCAAATGAATTCTGAAAATCATTCAAACATCAACAATTTACATTAGAATTTGGTTGAGTATCATCGATAACATATCGATGATACACTGAACATACTTAATTAGATTTTAGACACAAGATATTAGGTCTATTAATTCTATCATTAATCCGATAAAATGTTCATCATTAAACCAGTTATTCAAAACCAAATATCTCAATATTGGGTTTGTTGTGATCATTTTTACCTGTCAATCACCAAACAAAGGATCAAATACTGGATTAATGGCTAAATAATTTCTGGAAAATATTGGCAGAGGTTGGCTATGCTTAGAGATTTTGAACCAAATAGTGAAGAGACGAATGGCATGACCATTCGTTTCTTAGGGTTTTATACTCTTTAAAGATTACACATAACCTAAGACACATTTGTTTATTTTGAACTAACGAATGACCTTTTATTCGTTAATTCAAATTAACGAATAGTTAAAGGTTAACAAATAGCATTCATTCGTTAAATTGTTAGCAAATGACCTTCTCATTCATTAATACTTTAAATGAATATCTTTTGTTTGTTCGTTAAATTTAAAAAAAACAACACTTAATACAATACACATTCATTATACTGTAGAGGAAGCAAATGTTACTTTATAACGAATGAACTACATTTGTTATATGTTTTAACGAATCAACACTCATTCGTCACACTATAGTAACGAATGTAACACTACTTTAACGAATGGGTAATTTTACCATTCAAAACCATTAAATTAATCATTAAAACCTAATTTGATGAATTTTTACTTTAAAAATTACCATAACAGCCAAACTTTGACTGTAAAAGCTTAACTTAAGCGGAAATACCTTAAAAATGTGTTACATAAAAAGGTTTAAATTAAAATGTGGGGAAAACTCTTTAGCCTTTTCAATTGATAAATTCTCAATGCTCGGTAATCGAAAATAATGAAGAATATAAAATCTTTTTGTATTTTCGAAAATTTATATCAAAACACACCAAATTTTTTTTTTGTATTTTTCATTTTCAAGCAGAATGTAAAAATCAAAATTAAAACAAAACAAAGTACTCAAAGCAGTATATATTTTTGGTGAGTTCGAGCTAGGAATCATATTGACTTATGACACGAGGTCGAACACTCACTCAAATTTAAACCAATTACAACTAAATAGATAGCGGCAAATGGGCATCGAACACGAAGGGTTTGTGGAATATGTGTTAATAAAGTAGCTTAACAATTAAACTAATATAAAAGTAAATGACAATTAGGTATAAACGCGAGGTTGTTACTTGGTAATCAATCAATATTTCTAACCCTAATTCCTTCCACTAAATCTTAATTGTCACGACACCAAGAATGTAAAGATTGAAATTAGGTATAAACGATATGGACAAGTTACAATCAATCACATAAACGTCATGATTATACTAACACAAACAATTAGACAATCAAACAAAGTTCAAGAACAATTGACATAAAGTGTCTTGTAAATAACCGTACATCCAAGAGAAACACCAAAGGGTTTAGCCACACATGGTTAGCATCATCAATCCAATGTTTGATCCAAAGCAATCAAAGATTATGGTGTTAATCTTCAATTAGAAGCACTCAAAAACTTGTTCTCAAACACCAAAATCACCCAAAACAATAGCCTGGAACGGAATAGCCTGAAAGGCATGTCAAAAGGCAAATATAACATCTTTTGCGAGTAGTAACCGTCATCAGTGCGCAGGGTCCACGGTAAGCTACGGTGGCCACCGTAGCTTACGGTGGCTTTAAAATCATTACGTTGGAATTGTTCTGTCTACGGCAGCTCTTCTACGCCAATCCTTACAATAGCTTACGGTGGTTACCGTAAGTTACGGTAGCCTCAGCTCTAACTCCCTCTTGTTTCTTTGACTTGTTGACTGCTATCTCCCAATCTCGAGTCACTTGCTCCTCTCCATATGAACATACTCTAGCACCCTTTTTCTTTCATTTGTACATGCATTCACACAACATAGTGTAGTAATCCAAATTCTTGAATTTATACATAAACGCACACGTTTTAGTTAGAATTACTACACTTAAGGGTGGCTCTACAATCCACCCGTCACATTCCCACACTTAAACGTTGCTTGCCCTCAAGCAACTCAATCAATCTTCTTCATATATATATTCTTTTAGGCTCAATAAACAACTTCTTTCACAAAGGTTCGGTGAAGGTCCAAGATCATACCCCATTCCTTGTATTTCATATAAACTATAGCCATACTTCCAATTCTAAACAACCAAACAATTAAATCTCTACCCAAACCTAACATGTTTCTTTAATTTATCTCATGCAACATCCCATACACGATTACATCTCAATCCGGTGCCTTAATCACAATCATCAATACCCGGACACATGTGCAATCCTACTATAATAAGCAAACCTCCACCTATAAAGGCTTTAGTAATTGTGCAAATCAAGAGGT
This sequence comes from Bidens hawaiensis, assembly GCF_021521415.1. NCBI lineage: Eukaryota > Viridiplantae > Streptophyta > Magnoliopsida > Asterales > Asteraceae > Bidens > Bidens hawaiensis. The sequence continues at coordinate 13,676 of NW_027497982.1, read as the reverse complement.
CTTATTTCTGGTTGTAATGGGGCCAAGTGTTGAGGTGCGGAATGGGAATTTTGAAAGTAGCGCGCGTGATCCGATCCAACCAAGTTATTACATACTACTCATTAAACTGTTATAAACTTTTCTAACTATAAAACTGAACTTTTTTTTTGACTTCATTTTTTTTTCTTTTTCTTTTTTTTTCCTTTTTTTCCCACATAATAAACTTGGATAAACTAACAACTAGCAACTTACTATTCCTTCGTACTATTCAATAATGCAACAATTACATAACATACCTACTAACTAGGCCGGATTTTCTCACGAATAAATATTTCAAGGGTAATCGATAAACAATAAGCACTAGGATCAAAATTGGGTATCTAAAGACCAAACCCCCGCCCCTCTTGTTAACCACGCTCATATTTGTAATGTATGAGGCCCAACCCCCCAAGACCCACACTCTCACTCATCCTAGACGAGGCTATCCTAGTTGCCTCTATCCTTTTTGCATGCATACCAAGCTAGGGTCTCAGAAAGCAATCATTGTACGAGTTCTAACAAGGAAGGTCACATTGTCCATCCCACTACTACATGAACCTCGAATCTCAAATTACGCCTATTACATGAGATAACTAACTCAAAACATGTCACATTTGGCTAGAAATTTAACATAACTCGTACCCAACAACTAAGCCATAATCATACAAATGAAGCTGACCATGATAAAGGACCTCAATCTTAACCCAAACATATTTCTTTTTTTTTCTGTTTTTTTTCATCCCTCATTCTCACACTTGAGATATATTGTCCTCAATGTAGGGTCTTTAGGATAGCAAAAGTTTTTTTTTATTTATTTTTATTAAAACACCACCAACAAACACAACCCTTAAATCATAATTTGTCATAACTCCACCCAACCTCCCAAAACCAAACATAAGCATAAAATAAGATACACAAATGTACAAGGGAACACCTGATTCGTTGCCGACGCAGCTCAATAGTAACGCGGTTGCGGTGGTACAAAGATGGACGTCATCACGTCCGTGAATTCTCAAAATCCATATGCCCCTTGATCCTCACCACTAGCTCGACCTGAACCTTGAGTTTCTCGCGGATCCAACCATTCTGAATGATGCAATGGTGGCATGGGATAATTCACCATACCGTCGTATGGTGGCAACGTGGTGTAGTCAACGATTGGTGGGTCAGCCACCATAGGTTGCCCCGAATAACATGCTTCATGCATTCTCCTTTGACGATCATCCTCATACCTATGGTTGATTTCACGTTGTTCAGCATAAGCGTGGGTCCGGTTCCACACTTCTTGGTGATCATACACTTGCTTTTGAGCCAATTGCATGCTTGCGCCCATGAATATTTGATGATCAAATAGTGTTTGGGCTATCTCGGGCCAATGATAGAAGGGTGATGGCCTGGTGTTGACTATTACATCATGCATGCTCCCATGGTGAGCCCAATTTGGGTCAAATGTTTGACTCGAATAGTCAAATGTTCGGGGACCTATATGGTGAGAAGGGATTTGTCCCCGTCCCTGTGCGCTCGAACTACCACCTGCCATTTCGGTTTCCATAGCAACCCACTCACCAGGCTTATCCTCATAATCATCTTCGCCACTCTCACCCTCTTCATCATCACTTTCTACTTCATCCTCTTCTCCCGGTACCAAAGGTCTAGCATTCATCTTTCAAAGCTCTCCACCTTTGACCCCTGCTTTTTAACATATGGTACCTGTCATTTACTCAATAGTCCCAACCGACCCCTAGCTTTGTCACATCGATTGGCTTGTGTTTCTTTCCAAACCCAACATCATTATCCCCAATAACACCAAACCGCATCAACAACGTGGTAATCAATCGAAAATGTGGGATAATCTTTCTACTCACATTATTCCGGCATATCCAAATATTGTTAAGTACTATGATGTGTTGTAAAACACACTTATTTTCCGCACCTTTTATCTACGTTATTATATTATATTATATTTTATGTATTTTAACTTGTTTTATATAAGTTTTACACAATCTTATTCATATTGTAGGTTATGGGTTACAAGGAAGAAAAACCGAGCTTCTTGAGTAGTTTACGGGCCTTTTAAGCATAGGATTTCAAGAAACAACTCAAAGCCCGGCCCGTTTACATCATGAAAAATCCCAAGCCTCCTATTATCATAATATATAAAAAAAAAAGAAAAACCCTAGTCCCTTGTCAATTTTCTGATCGGATAGGCAGCCACAACAAGTTTTGTTGACTTTCACGGTGGGAGTTAAGAAAACAGAAGCTTCCAATTAAGTTGGGTGATGTGTTGTAAAACACACGTATTTTCCGCACCTTTTATCTACCTATTATATTATATATTATGTGTTTTTACTTGATTTATATAGGTTTTACATAGTTTTAATAATCTTGTAGGTTTTGGGTGGAAAGGAAGAGAAACCGAGCTTTTCGGAGAGCTTACGGGTCTTTTACGCATACAACTTCAAGACAAAGCTTAAGGCCTGGCCCGTATGCATCATGAACAAGCCCAAGCTACATTATATTATATTATATAAAATAAAAAAAAAATCCTAGAGGGCAGGAAGCTGCCGATCGCAGTAACAGCAGGAGGAACAAGAAAGAAAAATCTTTTTTCGGCTAGGGTTTGAAGGTTGTGGCGGCTAGGGAAGGAAGAAGACACAAGAACCAAGCCTCGGGATCATTCACCACTGTTTTTTACAGCCGAGAGCAGCACCGAAACATCTCATATCCTTACATATTTTCATTGTTCATACACTTTTAGTTTCTTGCTTAATTGTTGAATTTTTTTGCAATTACTTGAGAGATTGAATTGTTTATGATTAGAATTGATTGTTGGACGATTGTTAAGATGATTGGTATGAGTTTTATGATGATTTTATCGAGTGTTAGCTGCTGTCCAATTATGATTCTCGGCTAATCTTGTTAGTTCTACCTAGGAATGATGTTAATTGTTAGTGTTTGATGAGTTTTATGGATTTTTTGATTGATAGACTTGATTTGTAAATGTAAAGTTTGATTTAGACATGAAATAGGTTGTGTTTAAGGGCTGGAAATTTTGATGATTCATTGCATAAACACCGTGTGTCGGTTAATTAGTTTTGTGTTGATTGATCGGTGCATTGTTTGATTCTAGACTTTGTGTTTAGGGTTTGTCTGCGGTAGGTACAACCGTAGGGTTTTGTTACGTGAATTTGAGGTATGAGTACAGCGGTTAGACACCTTCTTTGAGAACGAGAGGTGATAAGAAGTTAGGGTTGTCTCATTGCCTTTGCATGCTAGAATAAGGATTGCGCGAGAGCGAGTTTGTTTCTTGTTAGGTTTAGGTGTTTTGAGCGACTAGTTGATCTATTTTGGTTTAAGTTGAATTGTTTCTCTCTCCTTGGTTGTGTAGTATTCATTGCCATTAGGGTCGAGTGTTGGTGAGACCGAGAGGTGATCCATCATTAGAACACGTTAGCAATTGTTTCCCGGTTTGGTCGTTTTAGCCGATTTTGAGTAGTTTAGGCTTGTTGAGTGAGACCGAGAGGTAATCCAGTGAGCCCGAGCGATCCTTAGTCGTGTCATCTTTAGGGACCGGTGTCTTGATATCATTCAATACATTAGCTTGTTAGGCCTACAGTTTGATTCAGACCTAGGTAGACGTTTTTCTCCATCCGAAGTTAACACAGTTAGTTTGTCATTAAGTTTTCTATTTTAGGTAACTTTTGTCAGCCAGTCTAGTTAGTTCAGTTAAGTTAAGAGAAATCAAAAATCAATTAAATATTATTCTTAGGTAGGTCTTGTCTACGGTTAGTGATCATTAGCGTTCTTACGTGTCCACGTGTTCGATACTCGGACTTCCTAGGTCTATACTACTTGCGATCGGTACACTTGCCGGTTGTGTGTGGTTTTAGGATTTTCATTTTATATTTAAAGCTTAGTTGTGAGGGTCATTATTATTGGGTTATCCGACGCACATCATTGGGTTCTTTTGTTTTTCGTGAAACTTGGAACAGAAGTTAAAAAAGCATCATATATCATTATTATTATTTTGTGGACTAGTGGCAGCAAGTCCGATCGGAAATCATAGCAGCAAGGGAGGAGAGAAAAAACTTTTTTCGGCTAGGTTTTGGGACTTGTGGCGGCTAAGTAAGGAAGAAGACACAAGAGCCAAGAGCCAAGCCTCGGGATCATTTACCGTCAGTTGTTGCAACCGAGAGTAGCCCCGGAACATCTCCATATCCTTTCTTAATTATCATTGTTCAATCACTTTGTTATACTTGTTCAATTAATACATAGTTTTGCAATTGTGTTAGAGATTGACTTGTTTATGATTGCTATTGATTGTTGAATGATTGTTAAGATGATTGGGATGAGTTTATTAATGATTTTATTGAGTATTCATGGCTGTCCAAAAAGTATGTTAGGCTAATCTTGTCGGTTCTACCTAGGAATGATGATAATTACTATTGTTTGATGAGTTTTATGGATGGTTTGATTAATAGACGTATATTGTTATCGTAAAGTTTGACTTAGACATGAAATAGGTTGTGTTTAAGGGCTGGAAATTTTGTTAATTCTTTGCTTAAACCTCTTGCGTTGATTGATTAGTTTTGTATTGATTGATCGGTGCTTGTTTGATTCTAGACTTTGTGTTTAGGGTTTGTTTGCGATAGGTACAACCGTAGGGTTTTGTTGCATGAATTTATGATTAAAGTACAGCGGTTAGACACCTTCTTAGAGACCAAGAGGTGATAAGGAGTTAGGGTTGTCTCATTGTCTTTGCATGCTAGAATAAGAATTGCGCGAGAGCGAGTTTGTTTCTTGTCAGGTTTAGGTGTTTTGAGCGACTAGTTGATCTATTTTGGTTTAAGCTGAATTGTTCCTCTATCCTTGGTTGTGTAGTATTCATTGCCATTAGGGTCGAGTGTTGGTGAGACCGAGAGGTGAGTCAGCATTAGAACACGTTAACAATTGTTTCCCGGTTTGGTCATTTTAGCCGGTTAAGAGTAGTTAAGGTTTATTGAGTGAGACCGAGAGGTGATCCAGTGGGCCTGAGCGATCCTTAGTCGTGTCATCTTTAGGGACCGGTGTCTTGATGTCAGTCAATCCATTTGCTTGTTAGGCCTATAGTTTGATTTAGACCTAGGTAGACGTTTTTCTCCATCCAAAGTCAACACAGTTAGTTCCCCGTTAAGTTTTCTATTTTTGGTAACTTTTGTCAGTCAGTCTAGTTAGTCCAGTTAAGTAATTAAAAATCAAAAATCATGTAAGGCCCCGAACCCGGTGGCCTTACTTTCGTGTCGGATTTACTCATAAACACAGTCCTTCAAATCAGAGTTTATTAAAACTTTTTTTTTTTGGGTAACGTGGAATATAAAACATCAATCATTTGTTACAAAACATTAAATCTTTTCTTTGATACCATAACACAAAACTTTATTTTCAAAACATCTTTACTTCTTTCTTCAGATGCCAGCCGTTCAATCCATGCCATGTGTCATCCTCATGCTAACTCTATAATCAGCTCACCTGCGTGCATACTAAAAGTCAGCTCCGCTGAGTGAGTTCTAGTTAATCGAACGCCATACAATACATACACATACACACATACCGTAGATACATATCCATACTTCACTAGTTGCCCTTCTGTTCTACATACATACTTGCTACCATACATACATACATATCTACAATCACTAACCTCAGTCTACCGAGAGTACGTTCATAGTTCACCGTCTATACCTGTACTCAAGGTCGTGAACACGTACAAGGTTCGCAGTCCTTACCTATGTTCACCATTTATGGTACGTACAAGGATCGCGGTCCTTCCCTATACCATAGTACATCCACAACACGTACAAGGTTCGCAGTCCTTCCCTATGTTGCAACCTAATTCATAGCACGTACGAGGTTCGCAGTCCTCCCCTATGCTACAAAATCAGCACGTATAAGGTTCACAGTCCTTTCCTATGCTGAAATACATCCACAACACGTACAAGGTTCGCAGTCCTTCCCTATGTTGCAACCTAATTCATAGCACGTACGAGGTTCGCAGTCCTCCCCTATGCTACAAAATCAGCACGTATAAGGTTCACAGTCCTTTCCTATGCTGAAATACATCCACAACACGTACAAGGTTCGCAGTCCTTCCCTATGTTGCAACCTAATTCATAGCACGTACGAGGTTCGCAGTCCTCCCCTATGCTACAAATACAGCACGTATAAGGTTCACAGTCCTTTCCTATGCTGACGCCTATCTACATTACGTATAAGGTTCGCAGTCCTTATCTACGTTCACATATATCATCTACTTCACGTATAAGGCTCGCAGTCCTTAACTACGCCATCACAGCCGAGTCTATGTCCGACAGAAGCTAGAGGGATTTGCCATCTAACTTACTATGTCGAACGTAGAACTCACATGCCATTCGTGTACCTATATACACATACTTACATTACAACATAAGAACACTCTAGGCATTCTTTACCTCATTCATTTAACAACCATACCCCTTGTCGACACGTGCAATATCCGAAGATCGTTCACGCCCCGACAAGTATTCATTTGAAACATTCGTACATCTTCCATATATAATATTCGTACCTTCATTTATAACCTGACAGTACGCGCAATATCCGAAGATCGTTCGCGTACCGACAAGCAATCATTCCTACCTATCACATATATCACATATGACATACACTTATCACTTAGGATAAATGTATTAACAACACATCGAGTATGCACACAGCCCCGAAAACATAACAAGGAATGGGGCTAGAAACTCACCTGAACACGGTTACGTTCACCGTTAATCGTAATCCCTTTCTTCGGCTGTGCACGGCTGACTGTATAACAAGGACACGTATCAAACAACTATCACTACTCATATCATCTTTCCAGTCTTAACTACTACCCACAACGAACGGGGGTCCGGGGGCAGCGCTCCTGGCAGCGGGGTCTAGGGGCGGCAGCCCCTAGCAGGGTCCAAGGGGCAGAGCCCCTGGCTGGGGTCGAGCTGCCAGGTCAGCTTGGAAAAATTTTATTTACATTAACTGTCTTAACACATTTTTCATTAGGTTTTTAATTTATTTTCTAAGCGAACTTAACTTTAGGCGAAGTTAAACCTTAGGCGAACTTAGCTTTAGGCGAAGTTAAACCATAGGCGAACTTAGCTTTACAGCGAAGTTGCCATCAGGCGAACTTGGCTTCAGGCGAAGTTGTCATCAGGCGAACTTGGCCTCAGGCGAAGTTACCAGTTAGGCGAACTTAACTTTACAGCGAAGTTGCCATCAGGCGAACTTAGCTTGCAGGCGAAGTTCATCAGGCGAACTTAGCTTGCAGGCGAAGTTCGTCACTTTGAAGGCGAAGTTGCCCAGATGAAGGTGAAGTTGCCCAGGCAGCCGCTGTTTTAGTTTCTGATCGGCATTTCGAGCGATTTTAACACCCTTGCTATGGTTCAATATCACCCACTACGCTACCCCGACCATTTTTTGGTCGTTTATACACTAAAAAGCTTGGATCTTTAAACTTCAAAGATCAAGAATCATACCTTTTTGGGCTTGTTTGGATCTCCTTTAACTTGTTAACGTAACTAGTCGCCCTCTCTCACTCTCGGATCAGTCCGATTCTTCCCTTGGCTCGGCCCGGTTCCGGCGAAGTTATTGCATGTGTGTGTGGAGTGTGCTTGGATAAAGATAGAATGAAGATATTTTGGGGTGTTAGGGTATTTATATCCCTGAGATCCCATGGACCTAAGGCCCATTCTTATTTAACCCATCCTAATTAATCCAAGTCCACAACCCACATCCATTACCCAACACTAGCCCGACCCATACCAACTCCTATTCTATTATTTATTTCCTGATAACCCGGGTAAACTTTCTCTCTATTATTAAGTAATATAATTAATATCATTTTGGAAATTTCGGGATGTTACAAATCAATTAAATATTATTCTTAGGTAAGTCTTGTCTAGGGTTAGTGATCATTAGCGTTCTTACGTGTCCACGTGTTCGATACTCAGACTTCTCGGTACACTTGCCGGTTGTGTGTGGTTTTAGGATTTTCGTTTTATATTTAAAGCTTAGTTGTGAGGGTTATACGACGCACACCATACTTGATACCGGAATGAAACAAGAGGTCCTCCATGCATCAAAGAGTATAAGATTGGTACTTTGGGGTATCGAACTTCCTGCATACCCCTCTTCTTGGCTTGACGTTGTGTAGACAAATAATGAGCAACATTTTTGGCTCAATCTTCAAATTCTTCCTTAACAACTTCCCACTATACGTACCGGGCAAAAACAACGCTTCCAACATTGTGTCCCAAGTTGGATCCTTGTCTGGTTGGAAATACAAGTCATTTAAATCTTGATACACATATTACGTTGAGGCTTACTATCAAATCTTGCAATTTGCCTCAATGTATCAAAAGACATAGTTACATCGATATTGTTGACCGTTCTTATGAGCTTCATTGTTGAGGGTTTATTAAATGAAGGACACCTCAAAGTTGTTACCCACTCTTCAATTTCATCAATGAAAACATACTTGTCATTATGATCATAACACTTAAGGGCTGCTTCCCAACCCAATGCCTTGAACCGATCAAATACATCAAACGGGCCAAATTCCCGTTCTGGGACCACTTTCTCACAAAGAAATGCGTCAGACTTCTTTGTCAATGTATTCATCTTCTCGTGAAATAACTCTGGTTTCCATCTCAGATCATGATCTGTTAATGGCCCATGATGCCAATTAGGTTTAACATAATGAACCTGCTCTTCTTGTTCTTCTAACCTCCGCATTTTTGCTTGTTTGGCGACGGTGTTTCTAGAAGAACCCGCAACCCCTTTTCCTTTATTCTTACCAGAACGTCCCATCTAAACACAATGACAAACATTAACCAAATTAGCATTCATCTCCTATACAGTCCCACACTTGCTTGTTTCTATGGTTATGAATATATGGAAAAATCATAAATAATTACTTTTTCACAAAATTTTAACAGCATTTCGTTTAAATTTATAACATATCCCACTTTTTAAAATTTTGTCAAACTTTATTTTTCCATACCATATCCACAACAATAACACAAATTCAAACTAACATCAAACTTCTAACATTCAACAAGCAAGTGTAACAATGTTCAATCATGAAATCTTAACCAATGAAATTTGTAGCAAATGAGTGAAGAAAAACATACCTTTAAGTCGAATTAAACTCTCTAATAACACTAATTACTAACCACTTCCAAAACCCCCTTCTTGTTCAAGATTTTCAGACCAAGGATGTCCAAAATCGAACCCCACAAAGTTAAGATTAATGAAAACCGAGCAAAGAATGGGATTCCTTGCGAAAATCTAGTCAAGTTAGACCCGAAAAACTTTAATTTTGGTTAAAATTTGAAGGATTATGAGTTTGGGGGTTAGGGTTTGGTAGAGATGAATGTTAGGACGATGATGGTGGAATGAATGAAGAAAGAAGATAAGAGTTATATGGATGGAGATTTTTTTATGATTTTCGGATTATTATTATTTTATTATTTTATTTTTTTATGTTATATTACTGCTGCACTGCACCCATCCTTACATAGGCCATCGTAAGCTACGGTGGCTACTATAGCTTACGGTAGCTTCTCTAGTGTAAAACAACCAGCGTAAATAGAACAATCCTACCGTACGTTTTTCTGGTACACCGTAGGCTACGGTGGCACCTGATGGTTTTTGATTTTTTTTATATATAAAAACAAAATAAAATTATTTACAAAACAAAACTAAAAATTACGCTACACCCCCCATTAAAACCCGAGTTGTCCTCAACACGATAAAGAAATTCCTAAGAATTTCCCACCCTTGAGTTGGAGGCACTCTTGAACGAGAAAGGTAATTTTTAAAACCAAATTTTAACAAAAACTAAACTACACAATACAACAAACCTGGACCGTTTAATTGGTTGTTTCCTCAGGCGACCGCAACAGGTAGCCTACCTTGTCCACTTCACACATATTAATGTTCTTACCCTCCAAGTATGGTTTAATTCGGTGTCCGTTCAAAGTTTGTCTTGTTTGATTGTGCATGTCTTCAATTTCTACATCAACAAACTTACCCACTCTTGTTATAACATACGGGCGCATCCATTTTCTTTTCAACTTTCCGGGAAAAAGCTTAAGTCGTGAATTATATAACCAAACTTTTTGCCCTTATTCAAAAACCCTCTTCTCAATTTGGCATCATGAAATTTTTTTTAACTTATCTTTGTATGCCGATGCACATTCATAAGCTTCGTCCTTTATCTCCTCTAACTCCGCCAACTTCAACTTTCTCAACTCACCGGCTTCATTATAGTTCATATTTACACTCTTAATAGCCCACAACGCCTAGTGAGCCAACTCCATAGGCAAATGACATCCTTTCCCATAAACCAATTGGTAAGGAGTCGTTCCTATGGGCGTTTTATAAGCGGTTCGATACGCCCATAGTGCATCATCCAACTTCACCTACCAATCCTTTCTATCAACCCGCACCGTCTTCATCAATATTTATTTAATTTGTCGGTTGGACACTTCAACTTGTCCACTTGTTTACGGGTGATACGGAGTAGCAATTTGACGATTCACATTATACCGCTTCAACAATTTTCCAAAATTGAAGTTCTTGAAGTGCGTTCCTCCATCGCTTATAATCACTCTCGGAATTACAAATCTTGCGAAAATATTGGATTGAACAAACTTACATACCACGGTGTGATCATTGGTCCTTGTTTCTATGGCCCTCAACCCACTTTGAAACATAATCCACCGCCACCAAAATATATAAGTACCCACAAGAATTTGGAAACGGGCCCATAAAGTCAATATCCCATACATCAAAAATGTCAACCACCAATATGGGTTGCAAAGGCATCTCATCTCATTTTGAAATTCCATCCATCTTTTGACAATTAACACAATGGAGGGCATATTCACTTGCATCTTTAAAAACTGTGGGCCAATAAAACCCACATGTAAGAACTCGGTAACCCGTCTTTTGCCCACTAAAATGACCGCCACAAGCTGATGAATGAGCATGTTCCAAAATCTCTTGAACCTTCGATTCGGGAATGCAACGCCTAATGATTTGATCGGCACCAATTTTGAACAAATCGGGTTCATCCCAAATATATTGCTTGACTTGGGATAAAAATTGTTGCCTCCTTTTCTTTGTCCAATGTTTCGGCATCTTACCTGTGGCCCGATAATTGACAAAATGAGGCATACCACGGTGTAGTGGAAACGACTAACAACTGTTCATCCGGAAAACTCTCATTGATTGCATGTGAATCATCAACACCTTCCAAAGGAATCCTCGATAAGTGGTCTGCCACCACATTTTCACACCCGTTTTTATCTCGGATCTCCAAATCAAAATCTTGTAATAATAAGACCCACCGAATCAACTGGAGTTTTGCATCTTTCTTCTCCATGAGGTAACGAACTGCACTATGATCCGAACAGACCACAACCTTAGTTCCCCATATGTATGACCTAAACTTATCCAAGGCATACACCACCGCAAGCAATTCATTTTCGGTAGTGGTGTAGTTCAATTGTGCCTCGGATAATGTTTTGCTTGCATAGTAAATCACTACTGGCTTCTTATCAATTATTTGACCCAAAACTGCTCCAATCGTGGTGTCACTAGCATCACACATAATCTCAAACGGCTTCGTCCAATCCGGCGGTTGCAAAATCGGTGCTTGCACTAATTTTTCCTTCAAAACATCAAACGCTTGCGAACACTCATTAGTAAAATCAAATGCAACATCTTTAGCAACAAATTGCATAAAGGTTTAGTAATCACACTAAAAACCTTTAATAAACCGCCGGTAAATCCGGCATGCCCCAAAAATGACCTTACCCCTTTCACATTTTTCGGTGATGGTAATGAAGAAATGACCTCAATTTTTTCTTTATCCACCTCCATTCCCCGACTCGAAACTACATGACCCAACACTATACCCTCTTGTACCATGAAATGACTTTTCTCCCAATTTAAAACCAAATTAGTATCGACACAACGTTTTAAAACATTTTCTAATTCATCAAGACATCTTTCAAAAGTTGACCCAAAAATAGAAAAGTCATCCATAAATACCTCAAGTGAATCCCCAACCATGTCCGAGAAAATACTCATCATACATCGTTGAAACATGGCCGGGGCATTTTACAATCCAAATGGCATCCGCGTAAAGGAAAAAGTACCATATGGACATGTGAACATGGTTTTGTGTTGGTCATCCGGGTGAATTGCAATTTGATTATATCCCAAATACCCATCCAAAAAACAATAAAATTTTTGACCCGACAATTTTTCAATAATTTGGTCAATAAAAGGTAATGAAAAATGGTCTTTTGAAGTAGCCGCATTTAACTTCCTATAATCGATGCACACTCGCCACCCCGGTGACCGGTCGGGTGGCGATTTGTTCACCACTTTCATCTTTTATTACTTGGATGCCGGCTTTCTTTGGGACTACCTTTGTTGGACTCACCTATGCATTGTCTAAAATGGGATAAATAATTCCCGCATCCAACAACTTGATGACTTCCTTTTTCACCACCTCTCGCAAGTTGGGATTCAATCTTCTTTGAGTTTCCCGAGTAGGTTTTGCATCATCCGTGGTGTTGATTTTGTGCATGACTATAGACGGACTAATACCCTTCAAATCGGCTATAGTCCACCCAGTCACCGCCTTGTGAGCCTTCAACACTTCTAGCAAACCTTATTCTTGAGCCTCATTCAAATTAGAGGCATTGATAACCGGCAACGTCTCACCTTCTCCCAAAAACGCATACTTGAGATGATTTGGCAATTCTTTCAATTCCACTTTGGGAGGAAAAATCAATGAGGGTTTAGTATTTGAATTGATTTTTATTGGTAGACTTTCAACCTGATGAGTCCACGGTGGTCTTCCTTCTTGCAATGTCAATGCATCTTGCTTCCTTTCCTCCAAACCCAATGCACAAATGTGAACCTGTTCAGAATCATCACAAACATAAACATCCAACATACCTTCCTCGTACTCGTGTGGTACACATCCATCTATAATATCTGCCATAAAACATTCCTCACTAGCCAATGAATTAGAAATATTAGTAAACACATTTAAACGCATTTTGTTATTTCCAAAGGCTATATCAACTGTACCGTACCGGCAATCAATAATAGCATGAGCAGTGTTTAAAAATGGCCGACCTAATATGACATTTTGTTGTTGTGTCGGGTCAACCGACGAGTAATCCAAAACCAAAAAGTCAACAGGATAATAAAATCCCTCTACTCTTACAATAACACCCGCACAATCCCCCGAGGAAGTTTATGAGACAAATCAGCCAATACAACTGTGGTCTCAACTCATTTAAGTGGACTTATACGAACCCCCCGGTAGGATACTCACACCCGCTCCAAGATCCAACAACGCCCGTGACATTTGAAAGTCACCCACTTGAATGTTAATCAAGGGCGCTCCCGGGTCTTGAAGCTTAGGTGGGAGTTCACCTTTAAGAATTGCACTCACTCATTCAGTTAAATAAACTCGTTTAGGAACTTTTTGTTGTCTTTTCTGAGTACACAATTCTTTCAAAAACTTTGCGTAAGTGGGTACTTGTTTTATTGTGTCAAGTAAAGGAAGATTG